>NC_092691.1:28898327-29003818 GCF_964275005.1 Diadema setosum | reverse complement strand
CCATAGACACGGGGAAAGATTCGAAAAATGGAGAACATGAATCAATTGCAATTCCTATATGTGAAATACCAGCCAGCTGCAATGCCGCGTGAAAAAAAAAAGAAAGAAAGAAAGAAGGGGAAACTATGGACGCTATGCGACACGACCGAAGGTCTTACTAGAAGTGGAAGGAAAAACACCGATGGGCAGGAATTTGAGAGAGCATGTAACTAAATGTATATATGCATAAGTCTGTTCACATGGCAACAACCGAGTACATTGTAGTATAACAGAACAGCCATGAGCATAATAAAAATGAATGTTAGTGCACTTGTGTGTTGTAGCTATTCAATACATGCTGTCTGAGTTTACGCTTAAAGGATGATAATGACAAATTTAAATCAATTATGCAGCTTCGGCATCTGCAGTCACAAAGTGGCTATGTGCTGAAATTCAAAACGAATTGTTTGGAAAGGACCTGATCGGGTTAAAAGAGTTATATAATGTGTCACGATTACAAAAATTGTGAATTGAATTGTGAAAACTGAAAGAATAATGTGGGTGAAAAGAATCTCGTACGGAGAACGAAATATGAGTTGGAAAGTATGGTATGATCATAGTCTTCGGGTCATTAGGTGGTAAAAACATTTCCTTTTCAATCATGAGGCCAAAAATATCAATTAAGACATCTTTGTTTTATATAGAAATGTTACAGGCTTGGTAGGATCTTCACAATTTCAGAAATTTTGAAGAGGGAAAAGATTACCTAAATATTATTTGATAATAAAGATTTTTTCTTTTTTTGTGTGTGTTGGCGAGGAAAAAGGCATTTGATGCAGATTTATACAGGCGAAAGATTAATCATTTTGTTTGACAAAAATTGTATAAGACCAATCGTTTGTTTTCAAAGTTTGGATTTACCCGGTGATGTTGCATATATCTGGAGTTTTCGCGAGTCTATTTAAAAATGGAATTTATGATAGTACTTTGCGTAATTGTTATTAAATAGATATATGTGATTACAATAACATTTTTTTTTCAAAAATTTGTGGGCAAATTAATTCTCTAGAAGACGTGCGTTCAATGAAGATTTTATGCACACTTTGTGTCCTATCAACAAGATTTATATTGCTTTAAAATTACAGAAAGCCATCAGGAAACTAATATTTCGGAAAAAAGTTTGATCTATTTCTATGAGGCCGTTTATTGGGAATCTTAAAAATAGTCAATTTAAATTACTTCATGGAACACAATTATACCAGGAGCAGTGCAGCAAAGACTGCATTTTACCAGTGGTAATGGGGATCCAAGGATTTGTTTTCTTCTGTTATGTTTTAATATTCAGTCATGAACTACTACTTGAGTTACAGAAAGGTGCTGGCAATAAATTACAATACCATATATTTGTTCAGTTGAGATTAGTAATGGTTTATTGCGTAAACAAATGACCAGCAACCAAAGGTTGAAATATGCATGTTTACAAGTACATGTAAGTAACATTGAGACAACGAGGAAAGACATCAAAATGAAGACATACTGGACACACAAGGAATGTGAAATGAATTTTGGACTCCTTTGTAATGCATTTTGGCTGATTCTTTGGATATAGGCTTAATATAGTAAAACTATTCTTCAGGAGCTCGCATTACAAGATCATATTGTAGAGTCTCTTTAGCAATCTTTATTCATGCATCCATGTGGACATGACCAAAAAAGAAAATGCATACAAATGCGAGAAATCATAGAGATAACATATATTTTACTGAAAGCCCTTGAACCTGTGGTCCTAGTTATTAAAATACATTGTACACGCACAAATCTTCAGTCCCCAAAGTTACGTTAGGATCTACTGTTTTTCACCAATAGTTTTATGAGGAAACATATTCTAATTTGTTTGGAGATACCATCAAGCTGATCTATTCATTCGATGAAAGGCCACTGTCATATTTAATGGAGGCATTTGAACAGTTTTCTCATTTTTTTTCAATCGTGTTTCACGTTGATTTATTTTTAGGTTTTTTTTTTTTTTCTAGGAGTGGGGGAAGGGGTCTGTCAGCTACGACAATATTCAAATATTCGGTGAAATTTTTAAGACATGTTTCGCCAATAGTCTCATCTTAATCAATTCCATTGGGAAGTGTAAAATAGAAAAGATGTTGATACAAAGAAATGTCATTTGTGCTTCATTCAGAGTCACCTGTTGTAGAGGTATTGCATATGTGGGTTATTCATTGACCTGTTGTTGGTTTGTTCTTTTATTCCAAAGCATTTTATCATTACTTCGGGTGGCTACATAAAAACTTCACCAAAGATGCATGTATTATTACGTATTTATTATTTTGTGTGAGTTTCTTTTTACAAGTAGCAGTTTGTGGTCACAAAGGGTTCTCAAATTCAGTGTAAAATGCAATATTGTCTGTTATAAATTCTTTGCGGAAGCAGAAAATTAACAGTTCCTTAAATGATTCCATGGTAAGTCGGAAATAAAAATGAAATAATATATATTTGATGAGTAGAGGTCCACTTTGTTTTGATTTCTTAAAATTTGCCTTTCAAAAATTTTAAACGAATTTGAGGTACGTTGAGCAAATCTGTTATTTTCAGAAATTTACTTCGAGAACTGATGTTAAGAAAAAAGAAAACATACCAAAATGTTTTGCCTCCCATCAGTGCCCATGAAGCAAATGACATTGCACATCATCTCTCAGGTGGTAAATTGCTAGCAGTGCCTCTTCATATGAGATAGCACTTACCGTGTATTTCTCATTCCGTAGCTGTTTGTCTATGGATTGTGAATTCTCTCTACCACATATAGATGTAAATCTCATTGCTAGCGATAGGGTCTGTATGCTGGCCATACACTATGTGCAGATGACTGAGGTGATAGTACAGTTTTGGTTAGATGGGGCTGCAGGTTTACAACTTGTGTGTGTGTGTGTGTGTGTGTGTGGCGCGCGTGTGTGTGTGTGTGTGTGTGTGTGTTTGTGAGATAATGAAAAACCTCTTACGAAATAAGAAAGAACATGTAATTCTTAGAGGAATTAACAATTTATTTAATGCAAATTGGCCTTGAAATGGCCGAGATATCCAAAAAAGCGATCCTAATAAAATGCGACAGGCTTCAACTTTTATTGGGATCTCTTTATTTTACCTTGATTTTGGATATTTCAGCATTTCAAAAACGATTTTCATCAAATAAATGTTCGATTCCCTTAAAATTGTATGCACTTTATTATTTCATAGAGTGGATCTCAATATCTTGCAAAATGTTGAAAGCTGAATCCTCATCTTAACCAATACTATACGATCCCTAAATATGCACCCTCATGCAACACGCAGAGCTTGGGCGGGGTCACACTTTTAATGTTCACTTGTGCACCTCCAGTCATGCAGAGTAACTGTGCGTCGGGCATGGGCAGAGCGTAGAGCCTGCAGTAATCAAAATGTCAGTAATCTTATTTCTTTCTCTTTTTTGGGGGGCTACTAAAACATTGTCACTTTACAGCTTATCCCCAAAACGTAGCAACTGCTGAGAAAATCTACAAAACTATGGCAGTTTGGACGTAGCGATAGTGCTCCATGATTTTCATGTATGAGCAAATAGAGCTCACGCTGCACAGAGGCACAGTGTTGTCGACACATGTTACAGAAATTAAATAGCATGGGCGCCGTTTGAGTTCTTACACTTACGTGCAAGCAAGAATTTGACCACATGTGTTGTACTCGCATTACAAATGCACACTTGAAAAATATTCTCACAAGCAAAATTCAATTGATTCCATTACATACAATATCTATACAGTTTCACTCTAGTGCATGCACCGATTTTGAGAATACAGCATTTGGATTTTACAGCTCACACAACATGGCCTTTGTCAGTAGTGCAATTTGATTACTAGTATACTAAGAAATCCATCAATGAATAGTAAATGTATTTGAATGTTACTGATGCGCAAGAGAACAATGTTTGATTTGATTTCAATTTTGTTTTTATTTTTCCACATTTGGAAATGATACATACCATGTACTAAATCATAATCCTTATGTACAGTATTAGTACTGCTGTGACGAACAATAGACGCACTTTATATAGCATATTCCATAATTTGGAGGAATATCAGTACACTTGACCAGTGGAACAAGCAACTAAGAAATCAATAATTCACAGAAATGTGCAACATGATCCCACATAGGTTAAAGGAGACCTCCGGATGATTGTCAGATTTTTACATTTGAACAACTATAAATTAGTTATACTGAGGACAGAGTTTCAGAATTTATGATAATTGGGATGAAGAATAAGAATATTTTCGAAATTTATAACAAATTGCAATGAACAAGGATGATGACAAGGCAGAGTCACCATCAGAATGCATGAGTTGGGGCTCAGGAAGCAGCACAAAATAAGAAAGCATCCATAGATTATACACAGGTGAACTCGCAAGCAAGCGGTATTATAATGGAATTACACTGCCACATTTCTGAAATATGTGAGCCTTCTATGTTATCATCCTTGTTCAGTGTATTAGTTTAATTTTTTTCAAAGTGTTGTTTCTCTGCTCAGAAACACAATAGATTCCACAAATCTATACATGGAGCTGTTGATTTATGTACTACATGATGTGAAATTATAAAAATCGTCTGGAATGCCCCTTTAAATAGTACTGATAAGGTGAGACCACTCTGGTAACCGAACACATAAGAATGAATTAAAACTGGAGGGGGGGGGGGGCATTAAGAAATCAAATGTACCGCATGAGAGACATGAGTATATATAATCTGTATCGCCCTTTTCACCAGGTAGGTTAATTGAATAATGATGTCAAAGCTATGCACCGTTTCTCCTTCCTTTCTCATATCTCATATATATACATACTTTATATAATAACACAATGGAATGTGAGTGTCACACTGGCAGTGAGTACGGTGAATACAGTAACATTAAGCATGATAGACGGGTCACTACTGTAAATACAAAAATAAAAGTCACAAAAGCATTCACGTCTAGTTTTTCCCCTGCATGAATAATAGGGATAAAATGATGAGAATGAAACTTTTCAAATATCACTATGGTTCCATTTTTGCATTACTTGAAAACAGTAAATGAAATCACAAAGTGATATCAACAAAACACCTGGAAAAAATGAGGGTCTTAGCATCATTGGGTACATGAAGAAATTCTGTGAATAGGGAGAGGCATTCAGTTATTATTCCAATGAAAGTTACTTAGAAAGAAAATTGTACACATAGGGTTCGAGTCCCGGCGGAGACCAATTTTTCAACTCTTGCGCTTTTCCGAAAAGGAGGAACAGTAAGAGGAATAATGATGTCAAAGCTACGCACCGATTTCTCCTTCCTTTCTCATATCTCACATATATATATATATATATATATATATATATATACGTACTTATATATATATTATACATATATATACACACACACATATGTACATGATAGATGTAGAGATTTACAAGCATAAGATCAAGTTGAAGACCATAGTGCATATGTGTTAAACTTAACATTACTGTTACTCCTACATTTAACAAAACCTAACATTGAAACTAAATACGAGGATATGCATTGATGCATCATAATATTATGAATCAATGGTTTACAACCATTTAAAATGCAACTTAGCACAGAAAAATAAATATCGAAGGAAAAAATAAACAAAGAATAATGTGTGTAAAAGAAAAGAGAGACAGCAACAAGTTATTACATATAATACCATGGTATAGCCTGTCGGTGGTTAGCCTGGGATCATCAAGGATGCACTGTGTACACTGCAAAGTATCTTCAGAATATATCTCTACGGTTTACGCTCAAGAGTGTCCTCACTAGTGATGTTCGATATTCCGAATGTTCTTTTCTGAAACGCAAATTCCCCATAACTGTATGTTCCTTATTGCAAAAATGAAAAAAAAAAAGTTCGTTTCATAATCCCAACACTTGTGGCATTATTTCGAAGGTTCGTTATTCCAAAGATTCGTTATTCCGAAAGGTTCGTTAATCCGCAGATCCTGCAAGCTTTGCTCTTCAGTGAATCACTCTTTTCTATCTATCAACGACCGCCGAACGGATTAACGAACATTCGGGTTATAATTAACAAAATAAACCTTTTAAAATAATTTTCCGATAAACAGATGTTCAGCATGATGAACGATTTCATTTTCGGAATAACGAACCGTATTCGTTTTTGGATTAACGAACCTACGGAATAAAGAACCCTCGGAATTACGAACTGTAACTGTTCTCATAGACCTTGGCGCCACGCAGATGAGGCTGGCTGCATGGCTTTTAGAGGCGTATTTTAACCGGACTCCCACACCGGTAAAGCCCCTTTTACACTTTCACGGATCGCATCACGGATGACCACGGATCGTCGATCCGGGATCATCCGTACTGTTTCCGGCATGACCGTGTTGACTCCGTGAAGTCATCCGGCATTATCCTTGATCATCCGGCATGTCCGCGGAAAAAAAATTAAGCTTGCTTAATTTTCATCCCGGACATCACGGACGAAAATCAATACGAACTCTTCCTTGTTCGCACCGTCTACTCCGTGTTGCTTCCGTATTCCTTCCTTGCAGGCACCGGCTATTCCGTGTTGCCTCCGTACTCATTCCGGAACAATCCGTGAAGACATCGGGACGTCCGTATTAGCATCGGCTCCATCCCGGATGAAAAATTCGTGTATTTTGTAAATACAAGCTCATGAAGTCCATTAAATTTGCTCACATCTTCCCCCATCAGTACAGCCAGCAACCCCTCATACTCTGCTAATATAATGGTCGCACGAAAACCTTCAGTGACCCACATACATTTCCTTTACCTTTTTTTGTGTGTATGTGTGTGTATTTTGATTTGTTTTGTTTTGTTTTGCTTTGCTTTGCTTTGTTTATGTGATGATGTTCCCGCAAAATGAGAGTTTGCAACAAAGAGATTTGCCTGACGTCGACAAGCCGAGGCATGGCTGCTGTAGATTTTCTGATGTGCTTGTTATTAGCGCTGGAGGCATGTTGCCCGAGAATGATAAAGTATCAAAAGCAAAAGTAAATGTTATCTGTCAACATTTTTGGGATATCCGTGTAAAGACCGCGAAGGGACCAAGTTGCATCCGTGCTCTTCCTTGATATGGCCGTGTTAGCTCCGTATCGTTTCCGCTGTGGTCCGCGTTCGTTCCTTGTCTGTCTGTGTAGGCACCGTACTTGTCCTTGTAGACTCCGTACTTGTCCGTGTAGACATCCAGTTGGCGTCGTATTCACACCGGCATTGAGAGGAAAATCGATATTTTGCATGCCGGAACACCACGGATGACGATCCGTGGTCATCCGTGAAGCAATCCGTGAAAGTGTAAAAGGGGCTTAAGGAGGTCATTAGAGTTTCGCCATCTATATATTGACAAAAAAATAATAGGGTTAGAATCATATTGATGCTACATCGCACGCTAGATTTGGTCGTAAACAGCCTCAAGGGGATCCTCATCAAGCTGCGTGGTATATTTGTCATTGCCCCTGAAGATTTGTGCGATGTCCATTGGAATGAACACAAGCGCCAGTTCTTGGCCGGACTTACGTAATGCGTTCCAAACCTGCAGTAGGGATTGGATAATAAGGACAAGGTGGAAAGTTACAGTAATGATAATGATGATGATGATAATGATTCGCTCTTAGTTCAGTTTGATTAACTTTCTGAGTACTCCAGAGTGAAAGTTTTCACAATCATTGCAAACAATGTACAGTAAAGTGGGTATCTCATTAGGCTGGAGACTAGATGGCGACCTGTTGGCAACGCGAGTGTCCCTGGTTAGGGAGACGTCTTCGCGACGTCTCCATGACGTATCTTGGAATGTAGTCGAGAGGGAGAATGGAACATGTTCGATCTTTTTCGGAGGCTCTTTCCAGTTTCAAGCTGGTCGCGGAGATGTCGCCGCGACGTCTCCATGACGTATCTTGGAATGTAGCCCTGTCTCGGGTAGTCGAGTAGGGAGAATGAAACATGTTTGATCTTTTTCGGAGACTCTTTTCAGTCTCCAGCTGGTGGCGAAGATGTCTCCGCGACGTCTCCGCGATGTCTCCTTAGTTGTTGCCAAATTACGGAGACTAATTTTATTCGCGAGGTCTTCGAGACGTCTCTGTGACTTTACGGAGACCCACTGGCGATCTACCGGAGACGTCTCGGAGACGTCGCGGCGACACACAGTTGGCCAGAGCGAAACCAAAGTGCCCCCAAAGTCATTTTGGACAGTTTTGTTGTTGTTGTTTTTTGTATTGTATTTTCTGTGCCTTGTTGAAAGACAACACTTTGCACAGGGGTATAATTATTTTTCACTTGAATGTTTCCACAGCGCAAAGTTCAACATATTGCAAATTTCAGTGCAAATTGTCGCCAATTAAATAAATGAGTTTCTATCCTACTTTTCACAGTTAGCTGAAGAAACCCGGAAGTGGACGGGGAGAAGAGACGAGCCGACGTGTTTTTTTTTTTTTTTTGCTTGTTAGCTCATGAAACCCGGAAGTGGGCCCCCACACTTTTGAAAACGCTGCGCCGGCCCTGTAGTGTATCTATTTCACGCCAATTTTGTTAAAATTGAAGCTCTTTCTTAGTTGGCCAAGATGTTGAGCGCCAAAATTATATTCCATGCTCTCTTTTGCCTCTTTCAAAATTTTATAGACAGTGAGAGCTCTGACGATGATTATCAATAACACGGAAAGTGAAAAAAAAATGAATTTCTTCATCTTCGAGGGATGATGCTCGAAGAAAGTTATGATAAGATTCAGAAAGCCCTATGTTTAAATAATATGTGTTTTTATTTTCCCGTGCAACCCTCAGTAGAGTTTTGTTTTTCACTTTCTGGGAAGGGGGGGGGGGGGCATCTAAAATCTTTAATCACATTGGCAGCATATTATACGGATGTGAGAAACATAAGTCAATCCTCTTTCATATCAACCCTTAAAAACACAAATACAGCAACAGGTTACAAATTGTAATGTGAAATTCGTCAGTTAACAGATTTCAAGTAGAAAATATCGATGACAGTGACGTCATATGCGTTTGAAATTATGTCCAGCGTTGTGCAACGTCTACGCGACTTCCGGACGAATGAATTATCACCTCTTTTGGCCGTGCCTCCACCCCATCCCCACCCTCACTTAGATGGTCACCAGTAACGCATGCGCTTCCCGATTTTTCTGGAGAAGGGGTAGGCCTATTAGGGGCTCAATTCGGGGGGAAAATCCATGAAAATCCGTAAATAGGGGGAGCTTCATTATTTTTTTTTTCTGAAATATTTGCAAGTAGTGGTGGTCAATTTTCTTCCCCGAACAATTCTAAAATAGGGTGCCGAATAGGTTTAGTTTTGAAAACCTGAAAAATTCAACATTTCCATACCTGAAGGGGGTATCTCTATCTGGAACAAACATATAGGCTTATGTGTATGGTTAACCGCCTGAGAAGGGGGGGGGGGTATTTTGAGACGTCTCTGAAGTCGCCGTGGAGTCGCCTTGTGAGATCGCAAATCATTTTTAGGTCTTTCGTGTCACCAAGAGTCGCGACAAAGTCTCCTCCAGTGAGATACGCCCTTTACGCACAAGTGTCGATCTATCTCAAAGATATTTACGCGAGTACAAGAACGCACAAATTTGATCAAGAGACAGGGGGAATGGCCAAATGGGAAATGACCAAAGTAGATTAGCCACATTTTTAAAACGACCTGTTTAAAAAAAAATAAAATGCAGATAAAATATTTGGAATAGGGTTGGCCGATTGCAAATCATAAAATGAACACAAGAGAATGACGGTATACATTACTGAGTTACAACAACCAATACGCTATTTGTTATAAAGGTATGCGGATTTTTTTTTTTTTTTTTTGGGGGGGGGGGGAACCAATTAAAATCAAAATAATTGTGCCTTGTTTCATTTTCAATAACAACAATCATACATAACATTGTAATAAAAACAATGATAATATACTTGCGATTAAAATATCGGGTTCATCCCACGAGCCCGACACCCACGAGTCATATGGCCAACGAGCTCGACATTAAAAAGAAAAGTTCCATGAGTCATACAGCCCACGAGTCATACCGCTAATGAGGTTGACGCTACGTAAATAAGGCCCATGATAGTAGGCAACAAGGTCAACGTGTCCGACAGTCAAATAAAAAAAGGCCCGCGAGACCGACACTGCGTACATTAAGCCCCGTGACATAATGAGTGTCGGACTCGTGGGCTTTGTTTGCGTTGTGTCAGACTCATTGGTCTTTACTAGTATCAGCCTCGTGGGCGTTGTTTACATCGTGTCGGACTTATGGGCCGTTGAACTCTGGCTTTTGTGGGGGCAGGGGTAGGAAATAGCAGAGGAACGTCAGGCTATGATCACCCTTACCTCTTGTGATGATGCACGCAAGTTGACCGGCGTACAATTGATTTCTATAAGCCCCCAGGATACAAGCAGGCCTCCGTTTGTGATGCCAGGCGTTTGAAATCGCCCTGGTTGGCCACTGCGTGCCACGATGCCTTCCTTCTTGATAGCTGTCACCTGTTGATTACAATAAATCATGCTATAATGATGGCGGTAGTAGTAATAATGATTTCATAATACCAGTAGTAATAATAGAAGAGGAGCGGAACGTTTTCGTGTACGGAGGGGATGTCATGGGGATCGTCTCACTCTTTTTCACTCCTCCTGGTAGGGTCCATTATCTAGTATACCACATAAGGTCAACAACAAGTGAGAACTTTTTGGGAGAAGGTGCAAAGAAAGCAGTTTTCTTCTTCTTGGATACTGTCCAACAACCCAGTGCAGGAGCCAACCGGACAGGGGGTGTGCCAATGCTGATGACGCAGAGAGTTAAGGGCAAGGTTAGTTGTTTGCCCCTGAATGCTGAAGAGAAATGCCGTTTCAAAAGTGTCTTTGTTTTTAATCTCTGTGACTGCCAATGGCAATGCTTTCCACTCTGTTATGGTTTTTGGTATGAATGAGTAGGCCTACTTAATTGTGTAGCAGTTTTTATTTGCAGCGATTGGGATGTAGCGACACATAGCGATTTCCGTAGTTCGCAACCTTTCGCACCGGTTGCAGGGGTTTTCATTCATTCATTCATTCAATTTTTCCATCTCCAACAGAACTTACATTTTTTGTTTTCACATAAGACATAAGTACATGTACGTGTCAACATTACAAAATATGAAATGATATTTATGGATAATAATAGGGTGAGAAAAAACGCTTCGCGAAATGCTGAGATTCGATTAACCTGCGTCGCAGTTGCAAATGGTTCCCTAGCTCCCGCGTCATGGCGTTGAGGCTACTGACATAGAAAAGTCACCCATGACAAATTGTGCCGCTGTAGTCTGTACATATTCCAGTATGTCTATCAAGATCGGATTGTGGAGGTCCAAAACTGGTCAACAGTTGTCGCTCGAGTATCGGTCCAGCAAGAGACTTGGGTGTCATTTCCTTAACCTTCCTGACACAGTCATGTAAATTCTGCTCCTAAAACCCAAATATTCTGGTAATTAGCTTTTGCACATACCTTGCTTACGTTCGTATTCCATGTCAATAATGTCGATATGTCGACACCAAGTAATGGCGAGTCCTTGTCTCTGATAACATACTGTCATTTAAAGAATACTGATATTCAATTTTTGTTTTAGTGATATATAAAACATGACACTTTTGGGCACTGAAATCCATCTGCCACTTACTTTGCCACTTTGGTAAAGTAGGCCTATTATATCACGATTTCTGTGCAGCTTTCGTGCATCTTCCATGCGAGCCATTTATTGGCAGATGGAGTTCAATCCAAGCTGAAAGTCGTTGATGAAAAAAATGGTAGTGGTCCGGTCACCGTATCTTGTGGGGCCCCTGAGTCAATATTGTAATCCACTCCGACTTTTCCTTTTCTACCACCACCCTTTTATCATATGGGTTATAGACCGGGGGCCCAGAAGATTTATTCAGCTGAAAAGGGTCACACTTTTTAATGGTCTCATCGTATAAGGATGTGGCCAAGGGTCAATAAAATGAATTGCTGGCAAGTCACATCCTGTACCGTAAGCCCAGGGACCACAAAAAGGGACCCCGAAAAATTGATTTATTCAGCCGAAGGGGGTCACGGACAAAAGTTGGTGGATATTGTTCCTTTGGGTGTACTTATCATGAAAACAGCAATGCCAGCTATTTTATCCTGTACGGGGCCCCAGACAGTAGCCCCAAAGGGCCCCACAAATATGGTGTTATTCAGCTGAAAAGGGTCACGGCTAATTTCTTTTGCAATGGAAGTAGTTCCCATCAGAGATATCCAAAACACCAATGCCAGCTATTTTATCCTGTACGGGGCCCCAGACAGTAGCCCCAAAGGCCCCCCCCCCCCCCATAGGCCCTACGTACAAACACACACAAACATTGATTTTATTCAGTTGAAAAGAATCACGGCTAATTTATTTTGCAATGGAAGTAGTTCCCATCAGAGATATCCAAAACACCAAAACCAGTTATTTTATCCTGTACGGGGCCCCAGACAGTAGCCCCACAAACACAAAACATTGATTTTATTCGTGCAGCTGAGAAGAGTCACGGCTAATTTCTTTTGCAATGGAAGGAGTACCCATCAGAGATATCAAAAACACCAAAGCCAGCTATTTTATCCAGTATATACGGGGCAACGGACAGTAGGCCCCCCCCCCCCCCCCCCCCCCGACACACACACACATTAGTTTCATTCAGCTAAAAGGGGTTACGGCTAATTTCTTTTGCAATGGAAGTAGTACCCATCAGAGAAATCCAAAATACCAAAGCCAGTTATTTTATCCTGCACGGGGCCCCAGACAGTAGCCCAAAATGCCCCCTCCCTCCTCCCCCCCCCCCCCCCCCCACACACACATTGATTTTAGTCACCTGAAAAGGGTCACGGCTAATTTCTTTTGCAATTTAAGTAGTACTCATCAGAGATATCCAAAACACCAAATCCAGCTATTTTATCCTGTACGGGGCCCCAGACAGTAGCCGCAAAGTGCACCCCTACACACACACACACACACACACACACACACACACACACACACACACACACACACATTAGTTCCATTCAGCTGAAAAGGGTCACGGCTAATTTCTTTTGCAATCGGAAGTAGTAGGCATACTCATCAGAGATATCCAAAATACTAAGGCCCGTTATTTTATCCTGTACGGGGCCCCAGACAGTAGCCCCAAAGTGCACCCCTACACACACACACACACACACACACACACACACACACACACACACATTAGTTCCATTCAGCTGAAAAGGGTCACGGCTAATTTCTTTTGCAATGGAAGAAGTACCCATCAGAGATATCCAAAATACCAAAGCCAGTTATTTTATCCTGTACGGGGCCCAAATAGTATAGCCCCAAACACGGGTAATTTCTTTTGCACTGGAAGAAGTACCTATCAGAGATATTCAACACACCAAGGCCAGTTATTTTATCCTGTACAGAGCCCCAGACAGTAGCTCCACAGTGTCCATCCATTATACATGTACTGTGAATCAGCTGAAAATGGTCTTACAAATTCTTTTGTAACGTAAATATCAAGGCCTACTGAACAGAGATATCACAAACACCAAAGCAATAGTCATCTTATCCTGTATACGGGGTCCTATAGGTTACAGTAGCAAAACACTCAAGAAATTTGCAAAGGAAGCATACTTCTGTATAGTGCACAACCGAGATGACCATAATATTGATTATTACGAAAACCAGTCATTTCATCCTGTACTGGGCCCAGTACAGTAGCCATGAAGTGCCCCTCCCCCACATGATTATTATGACATCATTTAGCTGAAAAGAGTCATAGTTGTTTTTCTTTTACAATCGAAGTAGGCCTTAGTTTACATCATAGATACCCAAAACATCAAAGCCAGTTAGGTTTTCCCAGCCAATTTCGCACTTTTGTAAAATTCGTAAAATGGGTATTCAAATTGGCTGGTACCCTACGTTCATTCAAATTCGCCTTGACTTGCCGAAAAGGGTATTTCAGTCATTAAATTTCGCGAAAGACAGTCAAATTCCAAACGTGTTCATTCAAATTCAAATCATGCTGTTTCTTTGTTTCAGATCATTTTAACGTGTCTTTCTATGTGCGTTTTCGTTTAAAGCAGTAAAAGTATCATATTTTTTATCTAGTAACTGGATTTGGTTGTTCTGTAACGCTCCTTCTCTTTCATATACATGTCATTATAGGCCTATACGTGTACCAGTAATGCAGATTAACTTCATTTTTTATAGTCATGACAGCATAATACAGACGTATATCTCTAGAAGACATAGAAAGAATTATTTTAAAAAAATATATTTGAGGATCATAACCTTGACTTCCTGGAACTGGCCGACCGCTCGTAATAAAGCGCTCGTAATAAAGCGCCAGATAATTTATGGCTTCTTACTTCTTCGGATTCAAAAAGCACGTTAAAAAAAAAAACAAAAACAAACACACAAAAAAAACAAAAAAAACAAAAAAAAAACTGGTGATAAAGTCTCTTAAACGAATACGAAAACATGAATGTTATGATGCTTACAAAACAATAACTACGATGAAAGAAAATAAGGAAAGAGGTCAAACATGAACATATCTGTTTAATTGACTGCAGAACATGTTAAATTAGATGCCCAGAAATCAATTTGAATGAACGAGCGCAGCATGTGATCACGTGACTATATCATTATGAATTTATGAATGAACGGATAGAGGAATGGTGCTTATCTTATATATGGATTTCAGTTGAAAAAGTGTTATTTAGAATAAGGTTAGAGGTAATGTGACTGTTTCAAAATGAATTTGAATGAAGAAATTATGACATTGAACTATACCATGTCATCTAAGCGAAATTTTTGCTAAATTTAATTCAACATTAAAGAATTCGATTAAAAGAGGTGCGAAATTTGCCCGGATGCAGGGCCCTTGACAGGTATAGCCCCGAGGTATTCCCACCCCATATGAATTAAGCGTTTTTAGGTGAAAAGAGTCATGTATGCCTATTTTCCTTGGCAGTGGAATTAACAGCTGAGATACGTAAAACACAAACCCATCCAGTTATTTTTATTCTTTAAGGGGCCCCCAGCCAGTAGCTTTAAAGTGCTCCCGTATTATTTTATTCTAAGTGAAAGGAATCACTGCTATAATTTCTGTTGCAATGGAAGTAGTACTCAACGAGGTATCAAAAACACCGAAAACCAGTTATATAGCTGTACGGGGCCCCACGGAGTGTTCATAAAGTGTCCCCACATGTAATTCCACTATCAAGATCTGCATCCCGATCTATTCAATCTGTCAGATCGGGAGAGAGCGGCAAAAGCGTACGGGGACCGGGAGCATCGTAGCAGCAGCGTTCGGGTGATGGGGTTGGATCTGGCAATTTTACAGATCGGGAAGAAATTTTGAACTGGTTCAAAATTTCTTCCCCATCTCCCCATCAAGATTGACCTATTTTGAATCGTAGCTCAAACGGGGAAAGAGCAGTGACAGTGTAAATACCGCGGGATGAGCGTAACAATTCCAGGTTTTTCTGACCGTAGTAACAGCGGCACAAGAACGGGAAGTAGTCTAAACTAAACACCGACGACATGGTCCCGCTGCTGCGCCGCTTTCTTGATCAAAGCACGACCTTCGCTCTCACTAAGTTCTCTACTCTCGTATGAAATCAAGGCCTGTTCCTACGACGCTTCATTCCTGCTTCGATAACGCTGTTGGCCGCTTTAGCTACGCTGTTCCTACGCTTTCCCAGACTAAATTACGCATGTCTTCCGCTCTCGCCGCTCTAAAATCGTTGTCGTTGTCGGGGGAGGGGGTAAGGGGGCAATTTGGGGCTACTGTCTGGGGCCCCGTGCAGGATAAAATAACTGGCTTTGGTATTTTGGATATCTCTGATGGGTACTACTTCCATTGCAAAAGAAATTATCCGTGACCCTTTTCAGCTGAATGAAACTATTGTGTGAGTATGTGTGTAGGGGGGGGGGGCACTTTGGGGCTACTGTCTGGGGCCCCGTATAGGATAAAAAAGCTGGCTTTGGTGATTTGTATATCTCTGATGGGTACTACTTCCATTGCAAAAGAAATTAGCCGTTACTCTTATCAGCTGAATAAAGTCAATGTGTGTGTGTTTGTGTTTATACGTAGGTCTTATAGGGGGTGGGGCACTTTGGGGCTACTGTCTGGGGCCCCGTGCAGGATAAAATAGCTGGTTTTGGTGTTTTGGCTATCTCTGATTGGTACTCCTTCCATTGCAAAAGAAATTAGCCGTGGCTCTTTTCAACTGAATAAAATCAATGTTTATGTGTGTTTGTACGTAGGGCCTATGGGGGTGGGGCCCTTTGGGGCTACTGTCTGGGGCCCCGTACAAGATAGAATAGCCGGCATTGGTGTTTTGGATATCTCTGATGGGAACTACTTCCATTGCAAAAGAAATTAGCCGTGACCCTTTTCAGCTGAATAACACCATATTTGTGGGGCCCTTTGGGGCTACTGTCTGGGGCCCCGTACAGGATAAAATAGCTGGCATTGCTGTTTTCACGATAAGTACACCCAAAGGAACAATATCCACCAACATTTGTCCGTGACCCCCTTCGGCTGAATAAATCCATTTTTCGGGGTCCCTTTTTGTGGTCCCTAGGCTTACGGTACAGGATGTGACTTGCCAGCAATTCATTTTATTGACCCTTGGCCACATCCTTATATGATGAGACCATCAAAAAGTGTGACCCTTTTCAGCTGAATAAATGCTCTGGGCCCCCGGTCTATTAGGAATCCCTTGATCCGCTTATGTGTTTTCCTCCTAATACAATATGAATGTAATTTGACAAGTAATTTATTATAGCTGCGAATATTTTGTAAACCTACGGTTAGCTAAGATTATTTATACCCATCTGACGACGGGGAAGTTTGGGAATAGGCCTAACGTATATACATTAGGTACAATTACCTCAATACCGAAGTTGGCGTTGTTGAATTCCAAGCCGAGTTCCTCGACCTTTCCGCTGGACGATAGTCTTGCGTAGCTCATCATGCCATGAGCCACTCGCATTACCTTCAGAGGGATCTAGGTCAGTGTCGCCACACCACAGTAGAAATATTATCACCAAAAATCACGAAAATTCAACGTGAAACCCTTAAACTCAGACAAGGCTGAGTATATGCAAATGTTATATATATATATATATATATATATATATATATATATATATATATATATATATATAATATATATATATAATATATATATATTTATATAATTATATATAAAACATGGGAAATCCCGAACGGAATACCTGTTCAAGTTCAAGTTCAAGTTAGAGTGGCTATTGATCTTATAAAAATACAGATAATCAGAGATTTCTCGACATAGGTTAGAAAAAAAGACGCATCTCCTTTCAACTGGAAAAGTGTGCAGTACGGGAAGAGATGAAATGTTAATGAAGAAAGAGAATTTTGAAATGCACGGACTTACTTTCTTCATAATCAATTGTATATTTGCCTGTCCTAGAATGACAAAATGTCTAGAGACGTTGTTACATTTTCGCTCTATTACAAATCTTAACGTGTACACGAAGGCGTTAAAATAAATAATAGCTACATATTTCATTCGGGGTCCTCAAAAGTCCCCGCTAGATCGAATCTTGCAGTGTAAGAAGACCAACTCGTTGGGTGCACGTCACGAGACCGACACTCACGAGTCAAACAGTTCACAAGTCATACAGCCCATGCGTTATACAGCTCACGAGTCATACAGCCCATTAGTTCGACACTAAGCTAACAAGGCCCACGAGACCGACACATTAAGCCCCGTGTTGTATCTGTCGAACTCGTGGGCTGTTTTTACCTAGTGTCGAACTCATGGGCTTTATTTGCCTAGTGTCGAACTCATGGGCTGTATGACTCGTGGGTGTCGGTCTAGTGGGATGATCCCAACTCGTTTACTGCTCTGTCCGGTCAATAGAATTTGGAGACTTCCTCACTTTTGACGTTTCAATCGTACATATTTTTAAAAGAGTGGGAGGATGACTTTTAGGAAATTGCATAAAATAGTTAAATTAATGCTAAAACATGCGAGCACAGCATTTAAATCATCGTTTGCTAACATCTGTGAGGATTGTTTTCGGTAGGCAGTTTTATTGCTCTTGAAAAAAAAAGGAATTGTCATGTCAGAATAAATATGGTATATCAAATCTTGTTTAATGATGGATTGAATATACAATATTATCATTAGTACAAATGATGTTAACAAAACGGGCGTATATATACCTCTGTCAGCTCAGAAGACTCAAAGACTTCGAAACAAAATTCGACAGAACGCGGCTTCAGATGGTGAACGGCGAGAATAACGTCGCCAATATGTAGTTTGCTGTGTAGGGTAGCTTCAAGTAACTCAGCAACGCTGAAAATTTGTTATTCGTATCATTAGCGACGATAACATGATTTAAAATGACAAGAAAGTAGTTTCAGTCTTAGTAAAGATAACAAAATTAACATACACACAATATATATATATATAACGGATGAATCACAGGTTAGTATGAAATAGAATCTCTGGAGAAATGTTATTTTTCAATTTGTCAGCCGTATAGGTCTTCGTCAAGGAATTCCTTGACGAAAGCATATGGCTGATAATTTGAAATATGACATTTCTCCAGAGTTTTCATTTCAATCTTTCCTTTTGTCTGTGGTCACAAAGTAAACGTATGTAGAAGGCATGCATAAACCGATAAACGTTTGTATGCACATGAAATCACATTCCTATACCATTATTTTGTAAGTTTTGGGCTGCCAACTGAAATCTTTATTGTTGCCACCCACTCTATGAACTGGCAAACGAGATACAATGTATGTCAATTTTGGTTATCGATTGAACGACTTTGGGTAATAAAACATTATTCTGCTTACGTGGTATGAGATATGAATGATTTTGTGTTTTCCTTTTATTTTAATCGATCTAATGTTACTTGAATCCATGTCCCCGCACGGGAAAATCGGCAAAAGCTAGGATAACGTTCACTGCACAAATCCCTGCCCCCTTTCTGCTTTTCTACATCTTTAAAGGTATTACACGCGTCCTCGTTTTCAATCGTAATATCCTTTATACCGTTAAAATTACCCGTTATCATTTTCACTATGGCACTGTTCTCGTTATTACTGTTATCACTTATTGCCATAATGAATGATAATGTCATAATGAACTTTCAAGTACTTACGTGCATGAATTTCCGATCATTACTAGCCTTATCGTACGGGGAGAGAGATCCTCAGTCTTGATGGTGACACAGGTGCCTTCTTGGTCCAGTTGTTCACTCCTAAATTGTCTATATATACATATATGTATACGATTAGATCATCACAAATTTGCATGGATTGAAAAGCTGTGACAGCTGTTTCCCCACTACTGAAACATGAAAAGGAAAAATTTGCATCGCAATTTTCTCGTGAAACTTAGTAAAGATCATTTAGATGTTTGTTTGTGTGTGTGCGTGATTTTTTTTTCTTCCGTTTTGTTTGAATGCTAACATAAAGAAGCAGTACGTATTTTGTCAAATATAATACAGTGAGGAAGAATGATCAATAGAGGGCTTTGATATTTAAAGTCGATCTGGGCTGAGCATTGAAAAGCTGCTGACAAAATGTACGCAGTGGCGGATCCAGGGTTCGCTTGTCAGCTGATGAAACCCGGAAGTGGCGAAAAAATTGCACGGGAGCCTTTTGTTTTGTTTCGTTTTGTTTTATGCTTGTCAGCTGATTAAACCCGAAAGAGGCACCAGGTTTGTTTTTGTTTTGTTTTGTTTTGTTTGTTTTTTTTTTTTGCGCCCATTTTACGGAATTCTTGGATCAGCCACTCTGTACGTGTATATATCATAAACGAAATATACCCATTATCTGAACAACTTGAAGAACGAAGCAACTGGAAAACAAAGCGCATCGACGTACTTAAATCAGTGAAGATTTTGTTCGACATCATAATATTGCCAATTTCATAGTATGGACACTGATGGAAATTACGTCGTTTTACGGAAAACTTTCTGTATTCTAATAATTCCACCTTGTGCCTAACCATGTCATTTCAGGCAACAACACGAATGAGTTTTGTATTTTCTGTCAAACGTATTTTTTTTTACACATAGAATAAAAACGACTTACTCCACAAACTCGGCAAAATGCTGCGTAGGAGTGACGGGCGTTGAGTTGTTTGTTATATTTGGAACGGAATCCTTTCTAGAAACCTTCAATATGAAAGAAAATGGTTTCATTTGTTACTTCAACATGGTAGGCCTTTCAGTTTAAAACTGCTCTACCGAGGGGCCTTGCACACGTAAAAGATTTTTTTTTTTTTTTAAATACATGCACATACACAAAATTACAATCACAAAAATAAAAGAACATGTAAAAAACATAAGCACGATGCAACAAGATAACATTACATTACACCAATAATGAGCACAGGGAGAGAGAGAGAGAGAGAATACATTTAAAGATTCTGTACAATCGAAATAAGATAAGGGAATATCGAGATTACAGTCCGAACAGACAGAAAATAATACAACAACGGCGATAAAAACTTTATTTTATTTTCCTAGATAGATTTCATATACTGGCGTATGAAATTATACTTTGTGGAGGCCTGTACAGACTACATTTATAATGTGGTGGTGGCTCAAATAATCTAATCAATTTCAATATCACATGTAACACATTGTGTAATTCAACATCGTTTATAGATAGTAAAAACATTTTCTCTGTATTTCTTTGCTCGTCAAATCAACACTTTGAACCCCCTCAAATATAGACCAGATGGAAACCCTACATACCGAATATACCTGTTGTGTGTGTGTGCGTATGTGTGTGTGTGTGTTTCGCAAGGAGATTCAAGAGACGGAGTCACAATAGTCTTTTTTAGTTGGAACCTAATAAGTTTGATGTCGCCAGTAAAAATATTTGAAGTATGTGTCAAATTGGATCTGCCTAACAGATAGGATGAAAATTAATTCATAAGGGAGGTATGTCTTTGAGTTGGTACTTTTCGCCTTCCCTATATGCTTATAAAAGAAGAGTGGTACATAATGGTAAAAACAAGGGGACCCTGGAATAGAAATTTGGGGGAAAATGATGAAATGAACAACCAAATTACTAGTACTCGACTGGACATGTCTGGATACTAACGTGATATATCAATTCATAAAGAATTATACTTAAAATTATATCTGTCGAAAGTTATCGCAAAAGAGACAAAATAGGCTTTCAAGGAAGGGACAGTGTTAGATACTTTCACATCATCATACATTATATGTTTTATCATCAGATGAAATTTCTTTTCATTTTCTAAATAAACACGCTAAATGTACCCGGCATTGTGTTAGAGATTAAGATAAATTTTCAGTTTGCTCAGAAAGAAGACGGCATCGAGCTCTGATCATCAAAGGCACAATATTAAATGCACCAGTGTAATTCTTTTTATTTGTGCATCCATAGAAAACGTGTTTGAAAAATTATCGCCTCTTGGAACTCCAGCTCTAAAACCTCTTTGGTGTTAGTTGATTTTTTTTTAATGCTATATGTTGTCAGCTCGTGTACGTAAATTTTCACAAGAAGTCCGCACTAGACTAGTGCGCCCCTTGCATTAATTGATACTTGCCGAATGACTTGCAGGTTGAGGTGCCGGGAGTCTTGGCCTCTCAGAATCCTGGGAAGGCATCTGAAATGACATGTAGTACTGGTTGTTTGGAGGAACGACTTCTAGTCTATCCTGGTAGTATGGTAGTGAAAGTCGCCTTGGAGACATTGGCTGGTTGCTCTCCGTCTCATTATATCCTCTGCTGGAATACACGTGCGATGCGTCACTCCTCAAGGAGCGCGGCAGACTGCGTTCCTCCCTGTCAGGTAACTGCCCTTGGTTTGGTATTGGGCCGAGCGCATGTGGACCAGAAGAGATTGGCTGGTTACTAGTATTTGCCATGATATGTTCTCCGTGGCTACGCGTAAATGTTTCGCCACTCTCCAAGGGGTGTGGCTGGAGTTGATCCGACCGACTGGTGCTTTCGTTTTGCGATGCTATTTGAGGTATCCCGAGTACGTAACTCTATTTGCGACATTGATTTGAGAAAATGTATCGACAATTTCATTTGGTCACGGTACTTCTTGTTTTCTTTTGTTTTGCTTTTCGTAAAAGGTGCTGCCGTCTTATTAGTACACAACGCTTGCATATAATGTGTGTTATAAACGAATGCTTTTATTGCAACTGATCGACAAAGTACTTTTCATTGAAATAAATCACCAAACATTCAGTGTTATAGTACATGTAACAAAGATCATCATAGCCATATACCATGATACTCGGCTTTGATTTGAACCAACGATCTCCAGATTACTAGATGTGCGTCGCATCCACTACAGACTACCCAACTTTCTTATATTTTTCTTCAGTATTTTTATTGCGTCATTGGATAGCGAATATATGATTCGCTCTCATTAGAGCCCTTTGAATTATCATGCGGAATTTGATCGTCTGCTTTGATTACACATTCTTAATACCTATTTATTGCTAAAACTATAACAGATTCTTAAACTGGTAACACATTTTATATAGAAGATTTCAGTTCCTGCATTATTCTCACGCGCATCATCCAAGTTATGTACCGGTAAATTCTTCCTAAATCTTTTTTCTAAATATCTTTCTAAATCTAACTCTTTCCTTAGATTTGATGAATTTATTCAGTTCCATTTTACTTTCTTTTACGGAAGATATGCAGTGAATTGTAAAGCAGCCAGCATAATAATGGCATGCAAGATAAAAAATTCCGCTGCAAAATTTCCCAGAAGGCTTAAGTTAGTTTAAAGATATTTGACAGCAATGAGAATGAAGGCTTTAAATTAATTTAGTGTGATCTAGATTACAGAGCCATTCTGGATTTCGCTTACTCATACTCGTATCCATTCTGTTTGTAGACATGTCATGGGTTCCATGGATATGGATTCCACTCACATATTCAACTGATTGTTGGTGTTCTGCTGCAGCTCCAGCCCCGGGGACAGGTGGGCCAAGACGGTTCGTTGATTGCTGGTCTTCTGCTGCAGCCCCAACCCCGTGAACAGGTAGGTCAAGACGGTTCGCTGGCGCGGTTTGAGAGCGCCTGATCCATTCACCAACCCCACTCGCAGCTTGCGTGTCCGATGTTCCACGCACACTTGAGAATGGAGTCACATGCTGACTCCTCAGAGTCGGGTCACCCACGGGCAGAGTCGACTCGGAGCTGGTCGACGAGTTGGATGGTACGTAAATCGGCTGAGGCTGCAGTCCGCCTCGGATAGCGTATAACCACTTGTCTCGCATTTTCCTGAAAAATCGTGGCAGTCTCAAAGGCAGTGATAAAATCATTTCAAATCAATGGAGCGTCCCATACTCTAAGAGAGATAGGATCAGCTTTGCACCTACATGTACTAGTATACTAATGTCAGAGTGGTATGGGAGCACCTTTACGGGTGCAACTTTCCACCTTACAGACCAGGGTCACAACGGGAGCACCTATCTGGTCTAAAAGGTGGAACGTTGCACCAGTAAAGGTGTTCACAATGTGACATGGATTGCACCTTTAAAGGCGCAAAGTTGAACCTATCATTCTTAGTGTGCAATTCATCTCACCATCATCACGGAATGAGACATCAAATCTCTGCGTTAGTTGAACCCCGTTTCCGGTCAAAAAATTTTGAAGACATATTCTCTAAAAGATTATCATTTTTCTTTCTCTTTGTTTAACCTATCAAGTTACAGAAACTACGCTTTGTGGTTTGATGTTGGATTTATTATTTTGATCATATCCTTCGTTGAAGAAATGTGACCCGCTACAACAAAATGATCCTAAAGTCGGGCGAGGTCGATTATTTGAAAATTGCATGACACAATTCCCTAATCTTTCTGCTTTAAATTGATATATAACACGTCTTATAAAAATAATCGGCTGCGGAGATATCGATGTTTAAATGAGAGCATGTCAAGACGTCTGGGAAATCACTGTTTCGAGAAAAGCGCCCTAAAAGTTCTCCTTGCGACGCAATCACAATCAAGAGACACGCAAGTCAGTATTCATCTCCGGACAATAGAAGTTAAGCCCCAGCGACCTCCGAAATGCTCTGGCATAGTGCAACCCGCCCGCACGCACTAGTCGACTGGGCAGTGTGCGAGCTTCACGCTTCGGTTAGCGGCAAGCAGCAAGCTGACCAATGAGATCACTCTGGTCGTTGTTAGGGGCGGAGCCTATGTGTGGCGCTCAATCCAAATGTTCGAACCAGTTTCTGTTTCGTTGAAACGCAAAAAAACATGGCCCAGAAAAACGCTCTTTTTTGGTCTTTCCTTTCATCATTTTGCTTCAAAATTTCGACAGATGATAGAAGACATGTCAGACTCTAATAATATGTCAAATTCAGAAAATCGTAAGTTTTGACCAATTTTGATGCTCTAACTTCAAACTCGATTTTCACGGCTTCGACCGTGCGCGACTTTAGGACCATTTTGTTGTAGCGGGTCACAAATCCTGTTCGGTGATTTGTCTATACAGTGTCATGTGACCAAACATACAATTGCTCGATTGACCAAAATTACCGATTGAGAAAAACGAGCCGTACCGTGACATAAAATCCATAGTGTAGTGCATGCAATATACCGTGAATATGACGTCATCATGGTGTATTCATCGATAGCATGTGTAAAGTGCTACAATAACACTCTTAAAACATCCGAGTCAGAACTGGGTCCGTTGGGGTCATACACCGTTCCGGATCAGAAATGACAAGGAATGGGGTCACATATGACCCATCCAGAGTTATGAATTGGGTCAGGGTGACCCCATTCGGGGTCTTCATAACCAAATTCCAAGTCATTTTTGACCCGGAACGGTGTATGACCCCAACGGACCCAGTTCCGGGTCAGTTCTGACTCGGATGTTTTAAGAGTGAATGATCGATATCGGCCTCATAGACCACTCGGTAGACACTGCATGATTGTCTGTGCTGCAGTAAGTAGGCTAGAACAAACAACAAAACTAGTGTGACATCTTTTGTAAGTGAAAATGATTTGTATTTTTTTAATTTGCATATTTTTTTAATGATGTGTTTCAGGATATAAAACAAATATTTTGTGCGCTATTTCGAACCTCTATCGTATTATTGATTCCTCGGTGACGAAAACTGCATTTAATATCTGCGCCCTCAGTGCGCGATATTTATCTACATTTATTGCTATTGTTATGTACGGCAGCTTGAGAACACCTCTTTCATTTAAGGGCAATTTTGGTTAAAATATAATTTGGATTGCAGAATAATCATAACTCTCTAAATCACTCAATCTAAAACTAATTCTTAAATTGGCCACACATACAAGATTTAAGTTAATCTCTGTTAAATGTAGGTACTATATAGCAATATAATCATTGACGTACTTTATCTGATTTTGTGCAGTTCTAACAAATTTAACCATTTCGATCTAGTCATTCTCGGATAAAAGTTGTAGGATTTACAGCAAACTTCAGAGTTGTTAATCTAATGATGACAAAATGAATCACCTAGAAATGATTCGTTTAGTATACAAATACGTGCTTCAACTCCCTTCTGTATACTGGTTAGCTGAAAGGTGATCATGGTTATATCTACATCTGTCCATAAAAACGTCACCACAGTCAAGGATGAACTAAAACAACCCCTTTTCTTTTTCTTTTCTGGAATTCAGTGCACAGTTGTTAAACCGAAGTCCCCTTCATTTCCAATAATTTTAATTTTAATTCGGTATAACCAGAAAGGCCACTATTATATTGTCGGTTCACATTATTGTTCTTTTTTACAACATTGTACTGATTTTGTGCTGTTATTTTGTACGTATGTATTGTTGGAATTGACATAAAACGAAATGAAATGAAAACCATCTTTTCCTAGGATAAACCACGGCTATGATTCAAACCCACATTTTGGTCATCTATACATGAGATGAGAGATTTCCACTAAAACCACAATGCTCCCACAAAAATCTTGCTGCGTTAATTGCAATCACGGAGATCTGTTATCTCAATTGTTTGGATGATTTCAAAAAGATTCAAACGCGAATTTAAAATGTGACAGGATCCTCATTCCTCATTGTTATCAAGTTCACAATGTATATAAATCATCAGCAAGACACAATTTGATTGTGATAGTTCGAATAAATTGTAATATAACAGAATGGGAGAATCTGGTTAGCGTATTAAGATAAAAAAAAGTAATGGAATTTTCAGTATACGCATGCATTCACGTTAGCAGTGACATTAGCGAATTGCTATATCAGTTGTATATTGTGGTATTTGCTATAGGCCTAACTACCTCCTGTTCGTCTTCACTGGTAAGTACAGAGTCAGTGAAGGTAGATAGCGTTCACCGGCAATGACAAAACCAACGGCAGTGAATCGAGTTGTGACAGGTATGATGCGGATACATGTGTCACGATAATGCCATGTTTCACAACAGGATAGCGGCATGCGAGAAATGCAAACAAGAGAAATAAAAAAAAAGCATCAAAGTTCTTTAACTCTGTTGCGTGATATTCTCATTTAATGATGAAATGATTTGAACGTTTTATATATCCAAGAAGTCGAAGTGGAGACTGACAAAATAACAAGCAAACTGAAATACAACCTTCATTACGGGTGCTGCTTATTGTGATTGTAGGCCTATACCATGACGTATCAGGCCCTAAACTAGAATTTTAATTTTTAGTGACAAAATGTCGTAGGGCAAGGAATTGATAAAAGAAGGCAAAATGCAGGAGAACTGCATGAGAGACTGAAGAGTATTGGGGGGGGGGGCACTGAGACATTAAAAAGCTGGATTTATTTAGTAAGCATGTTTCATGCTCCTTGTGAAAGCAACGAAAGCCTGGTTAAAGATAATCTCTATAGATGGCTCTACCAATATATAGACGCTTACTTGTTGTCTGCCTTGAGGAAATGATAGGATTTTGCGTCTTGAATACAGAGAAAACTCTGTGCCGATCGGTCGTCAATGTTGGCTTGTGGAGGCGGTCGGAAGTCCGTTGAACAACCGGTCACACAGCAGCTGCATGACGGTTTCAGACCGACCGTCTGGGTCTTGTAGCCTAGCAGGTAAATCCGTTCATTAAAGTACATCAACCGCCAGAACAGAGGCGACAACTGGAACTCGGAGGTCTGTTAGGTGAATTCATTGAAACTCCATTGTAAGTGCACTCCTCATGGATCTCTATAATGACCCAGACAGAAATCTTTACTTATTCTACTATTTATATGAATACAAAAAGAACTTTAATCCATTGCTTCCTATCGTTCTATATACATATAGGGTTGGCATTGTTCGACAATTATTGATATTTGTAGGAGCGTTGAATCAGTCGCTTAATGATTATCAATGATGATTATAATAGGGAACATTTTGTATTTATAAGATCTTTCTATTTGTGGACATGTAGACTCTATATACGGGAGAGTTGTTTGTTAGGATTGATAATCGAGCCTTTTTATTCAGAAATTGTGCGAAATTGTAATGTCAAACCTCTGATGAAGCAATGTTGATAAGTAAAGAATCGTGATTCAAGGTCTACTTATGATATAGTGAAAGTCATATCAATGTGTGCAATGTTATGTGCCTCGAAGAAAATTCCCAAGTTCGCTTTTAAAAAAAGTTTCGATCGCAATGTGAATCGTTTTAGGAGTTTACCTGGAAAGGGAATCTCCTCCTTCTTGTGTTCAAAAGTGAAAGCATGCCGTTTTTTAGTTCCTTTCCATCTTTAGCGATCAGTTCTTCGTTAGGCACTCTATCCATGCTCGTTCCAGACTCGTATGAAAGGAGAATAAAGGTTGAAAAAAAGGCATGTCATGCATTAATACAGTTTGCAGAGGATAATGTCAAACAATTCACATGAAGCCAAGAGAAAACATATTTTTGTATAATCCCGAATTTATGACCGGAAAAAAAGAGATTTTTATGTGCTTGCCAGAGAAGCAGCAGTTGACTTTGAAACTGCAACTCAACATTCATCTGCAATGCAATTCATGTCTTAGTGAATATATTGGCAATAGTCTCACCATACAAAGTGTCATACAATAGTGTTTCTCCGAAATTAAACGAGGGCTGAAGTTCAAATAATCAGGCCGGTCGTGAGTTTGTTAATGAGTAGGCCTCAATACAGATTGAACCTGAATCTACATTTCTGCAGAGGGCAGTTCGCTATGACATAGTGCCTATTGGGCTAGTTTCAAAATGCGGCAACATTCAGAGTAAATGGTAACTACACGGTTTGCAATTAAGATATAAACTTATTATGATTGACTTGTGCTCAACATGGGAGAATGATGGAGACCAGAGACAACAGTATTACGACGATGAATGATGGTTATAATAATCATTATGATCATTATAGTCATCGTTGTTTAACTGATTGTATGGCGCCATTTACTCGTTGTTGCAACTCTAGTGTAAAAACACTGCTCCCTTGTAATCAAATACAGTCGTATTGTCAGGCACCCATTTATTTTTATTCTACAAGGGAAAGTGGAACATCGACCACTTTGAAGTGAACATTTTGTCTAAGTATCGAAATGACCGCGCCTGTCAGGAGTCAAGACTAGATTCTCCTGTTTAAGAGTCTATAGCCATACATCAGTGGCCCAACACATTCAAACGGTGATTACCGACATATTGATTTGTTTCTTAAAGATAATATACAATCATGTTTTCATGGATCGATATATTTCCCAAGCATGAAGGACATATACTTTATATGAAAACATAAAATAAGAACAGACACTAATAACAGACAGATAATAAAATGACAAAAACAATGATATATACATACATTCACAAATAGTTGATCACGCAAAAGAAAGTATCATATTATCAAGGTATCATAGGACCTTACTACTCGGTATTTTTATAAGGACTAAATTGTATGTTTGGCTGATCAGACTCAGAGAGTGTCTGACTGTGTCGTAACATTCATTTCTACCCAGAGTTAAAAGCAAATGTCATTCTACAGTTATACGTATATACTGTTTAAAAGGAAACGCATGGAAGTTGGTGGACTATCCAGGTGGACCTGTAGGTAGGAGGTAAGTGGGAATTAGGAATTATAGTAAGAGAGGAAGAAAGCGGAATGAATACACAGAAGCACCCAGACACACACAAAACACGGGAGCCACATTGAAGCAGATGAGACACGATCAACGACGTTATGGTGGATGGTTATACACACGGCTATGGCCAGCGTCTATTCTCAAGTGACAATAGCATAAAAATCAGTTCTACAATGTAATCCGGTTGGAATAAAACCAATCGTCTGAAGTACCCCTCCAAGTTAATCCTCTTATTTATATACTTCAAAAATCTTCAAAAACTGAATCCTATCTCTAACCAGAACTCTAACCATATACCCTCGAATGTTTTTACTTATTGCTTTCATGTTAAAAAAAAGAAAGAGGAAATGACTTGATTAATATAATAATGGTCGCGACTATCATTCGGTCCTATACTACAACAAGTGAATGTGTATAATTCTGTAAATTTTCTTGATAAAAATTCGTATAATTATACTATTTATCACATCCAGCTTAATTGAACATGGTGTAAATATACACCTTTTTTCCCGATACACCTACTTGTTAAATGTCGGGACTGTTTTGGATTCCACTTGTAAGAAGAGGACGAAAGTGTCCTAATAAGAAGCATGCAGGCCTACAGTAAAACCGTTTGTAGATAGGCCTATTTTTCTTTTCTCTTTTTGTTTTCTTTTCCTTTTTTTTTTGGGAGGGGGGGAGGGTGGTCGTTGAGATACTTAGCGATATTTGACACATACTCATAGTAATAGGCCTACTTCAAAAATCGCTTTGCCATAGCCTTCATTTTTGTCATTGATATGTTGCATACAACACTGAAATATGTATAGCTTAATATTAATTGGGGGAAGGGGAGCAAATATCACATTATAATTAATGATTATATTATGATTATTATATTTTGTACATACAATGGGCCATTATGTACATTTCCTCACTATACCATGTACGTACCATGCAAAATTAACTGATTTTGGTAACGTAAAACACTGAACATCAAGTGGGTGCACGGTCGGATGTCCCGATATTGTTGCTCTGATGACAACATCAACAGTTCATTAATTTTGTGGTATGGGTGCACTCACAAAGTATAGAATCCCCAGCGCACAGTGCATGTGCGACTGATATAGACCTTTGTTAGATTCGTTTCCATTCTTATCACAATCAGGTCACGAACTCTATGAATACTTTGTACATTGTGTCGTCTCCTCTTTAGTTCTGCCATACAAAAAGTTGTTTTAATGTCGCCCAGCAAGGCTAAACGACGGACCAACAAGAGTGAATATACTGGCTTATTGTCGACAGACAGTCTGTTTGGGGGAAACGGCATTGGAAATGAATGATACACCAATACACATGCAGATACAGTAAAATTTACCGTTGCCTTTAGTCGTTATTATTGCTTTTATTATCGTCATTACATCGCCATCGTCAACGCTATGGCAATTATTTACAACTAGAAAATAAACAATCTCATCGATACCAACCGTGAATATGTCACACTGCGTAAGAGAGAGATTATCATAGTGTCTATAAAGTTCGATAGAACTTTTATACTTCTGATAACAGGAGGAACCTACTGAAAAGTTAATGCTCTACATAGAAATGTCCTTTACGAGAGAAATGGGAGATAGATGAGTGGAAAGGTCTATTTCTTACATTGAAACGAATGCACACAGAAGTACGTACATACATGAATATATAGTACACACAGTATTGCAATGCAGTACAGTATAGGGCCTTGACAATACAGACATACACATGCGTCTTTAACTACACATTAAAGGTACTGTTTACCACCGGGAGCAGTGATTTAAGAAATGTTCGACTTATCATATTTTGATGTAGTATTGTGTAGGTCAGTTACCTACCGTATGAAAATTTTGCGATAAAGCTTAAAATATTAGGAGATATCACTGTTTTTGTCAATAAACTACAACTGTAGACGGTTTATTCTAAAAACATTTTACTATTGTCCACAACATGTATATCTAACAACACTTAACATTGATTATACTGATTAACATTAAGTGGTTGTTCCTATCCCTAACTCACATTTTGGAACTGTTTTGAAGCATTATAAAGCTGACGTTTTGTTTCATCTGCAAATAGGAAATACATATGTAATACCTTTAATGTGTGTATGTCTTCATCGTCAGCATTTCTACTCATAACGGAGATAACTGTGAAAAGACCAACTTAACAGAAGAAGAACAACAACAAAGAGTAGGAGAGAGAATTTCTCCTCAGAATTTCATCAACTGCTTCTCAACATCAACATTGCCGTCGGTAGCCCAGCTCCATCTCTCCTTCTATGCTAACCGTGTTCCTAACTTGGGAGCTACTTGTTTGCTGCATATAAGATGAGCCCACATGTAGCACAGTTGTGTAGATCAACTATTTGACGATAGGCCCTAACAAGTACATTCGAAATGACAGGGGGATTCGGAAATTCATCAACATACCTACTTGTCATACTCCACTGCCCGTGCTTTACTGCTATCACGACCGGACTTCTACATTGCTCTCCATGTTGGATTGGTGTTGCATGATTGCACATAGAGAGGCTATATGGAATGCTGCCTCAATGCAGAGCTGTGTATTTTGGGCGTTCATGTTATTATTCTATCCCACTAATCAGTCTCAGTTCCGGTGGTTTCCAGTCAATGAAATTATTTCATGCAAATACATTCTATATAGGGTCTATAACTAGCTACGTAAATTCATGGTAAACAACAGAACACCAAAGTATACACGTCATACACTATACTCTGGAACCTGACCCCCATTCAGAGTGCGTTTCTCAAGTGACTTTCTTGTAGAAGATGAACGACAAACTGGCTTGTGGTTCAGCCTTTCTCCACTGCTTCGAGATTATCGAACGAGCTCCCTCCCAATCTGAAACACCCACCAACCATTACCACTCAGACGCAGTTTGAAGACATATCTATTCTGAAGCCCTCTCATGTACTCATAAAACGCCGTCACTGCCATGTGGGTTGCAATATCAGTGCTGACAAAATCGGAAAGCTCTTGGTGTCCAGTGGAACCAAAGGCACCACAGAGTATATCATCTGTTATCATTTATGATGCATTGTCACAATGATAATTGTATCCACGATATGTATACAAGAGTTCTCACGTTCATTTTAATTCAAGTACACGCTGGTTAAAAGCAAAATGTATGTGTATGTGATGCAGCTAATGCCTCTTTGCAAAGTGCATAACACTGCAATTTATACGCCGTCAAACGAAAATGAAAGAAAATGCAAGAAGTATGCTCCGATGCTAAGCATGCACATTGGTGTTCTGCATGCAATAATTGCGCGATTATGATATCTGATTCAATTCTTCCCTAAAGGTTTCAGAGCAATCAACTAACGTCACAGTATTTTCAGCATATCTGGACTAATGTCTCAATTATGTATTTTTCTTTTTGTTTAATCAGAATATTGTCATACGGTGCGGTCTATTAGGTTATGGGGAATCCCCCCTCCCCCCGAGTCTTCAATGAACGTTGGTTTCCCCTCAGTGAACGAATACAAACTTTATGCTATAAAAGTCCTTAAAAAAATAAAAAACAGTTCTACACGAAACAATCAATACACACTCATGCAGAGCACTGACTTAGCTCTTCTGTCTTACAGAAAGAAAGTACACCTGAAGATGAACGTAAAAATAGAATATCAAGTTGGAGACTTAAAGGCATAATTTACCATTTGCAGATGAAAGCATTAGTGCTCTAAAATAGTTCTAAAATGTGAGTTAGGGATAGAAACAACCACTGTCAAAATTTGAATCCGTATAATCGATGTTAAGTGTTGTTAAATACACAAAATGTGAACAATAGTTATAATAAAAATGTTTCCAGACTAAACCGTATACAGTTATGGTTTATTGAGAAAAACCCTGATATCTCCTTATATTTTAGGTTTCATTGCAAATATTTAATATGGTAGGATATTTTATGATACAACAGACCTACACATATGCATCAAATGTGATATCTTGAACATTTATGAAATCACTGCTCCCAAAGGTAAACTGGACCTTTAAGATGCTTAAGAAGCAACAGCAAAATGTAGAAGTCTATACAGATGTACTGTTATCCTTTACCACCAGGGCCCCCTTTCATAAAAGATGTTAGGATAACAACTCCTACTAGAATAGCAACTTCCTTTAGCAACAGCCAATTGCCATTCCGCCAAGAGTTGCTATCATACCAACTCTCTTTTAATGAAGTGGGGCCCAGGCGATCGTCTCTTTCCAAACAGAAACTATCTGGCGTGACTTCACACCTGTGAACATGAAAGGCAAACTCTTTGATATAAAGATATATTAGGCCCTGGGCAAGCCTAGTGAAGTTCGAACAGGGTACCTTCTGTAACTTGCGTCAGTTCACCAGGATTTAGAGAGGGAGAAAGGAAGAGGGAGAGAGAAAGGTCGTGGTTTTATAATCAAAGCGTAAAGTTCTTACCTTCCTCTTGAAGTAATGGAATGACCACTTTTTCTGTACCTCTTGGTTGCTTCAGAGTTAACAAGCCTCATGATCGTTTGTCGTGAACATTCAATTTTTAGTGGGGCTACTTCCTTGTTTAAAGAGGGCGCTCTACAACCCATACCACCAGAGCCTTCTAAAGGGAACCCAAACCCAAAGAGCAATGTGGATTGAGTGAAAGCAGCAACATGAAATATAAAACACATCAGTGAACGTTTGAGGAAAATCGGACAATCGATGCAAAAGTTATGAATTTTTAAAGTTTTGGTGTTGGGACTGCTGGATGAGGAGACAACTTCAGGTTATGACGTATAAGTGGACAACAATATAAAGAAAATATAAAGAAAATATAAAGGGAATTCCACAAAAAAAAAATGAAAAATACACACTCCATCAACTTGATACTGACCTATGTTAAGGGTAGCAATTCCCCCTGCTTTCTGAAAGCGGTTAGTCAAGTGCTCTTTCATTATACTAGAAAAGTGAGTTTTTGTGGAATTCCCTTTATACTTTCTTTAAATTGTTGTCCACTCATACGTCATAATCTCTAGTAGTCTCCTCATTCAGCGGTTCCAACATCAAAAATTTTAAAAATTCATAACTTTTGCATCGATTGTCCGATTTTCCTCAAACTTTCACTGATGTGTTTTACTAATGCTGCTGCCCCCACTCAATCCACATTGCTCTTTGGGTTTGGGTTCCCTTAAAAGGCTCTGCATACCACCAGTGCCGTATATAAAGGGCTCACACCTGTAAATAAGATGGACAGTCCCAGACCCCTTCACAAATTCGTACCAAAGATACCAAAATAAATGAAGAAAAAAAATAATTAAAAATCAATAACGCAGTTTGGCAAAAAAAAACAAACAAACAAACAAACAAACAAACAAACAAACTGAACAGCTGCAGATATTGAGGATGAATTCCTCTACAAACTGCATTTTGGTTGGAAGATGAAAGCTTCTCTGATGGAATTTGAGGGGACTACATTTCATTGGGTACGTGTACGGAAAATAGGTGATTTTTTGAGTGACAAGAACTCGTAATCTGGCTTTGCGGACCCTTGTACAGAATTAGAGAAGAACAACCCACCCTGGAAATTTGATGAATGAAAGGGTATATCGCACTTATTCAGTGTAGAGAAGATGAAACACCTCTTTTCTCCAAGCTATTTTACAGAATTTTTTGAAATTTGAATTTTAACACACGTCTCTATGGGGAATTATTTACCCGTGTGAGCCCTATAGAGAATGCACGCAATACACACAAGTCTATGGGAAGCATTCATCCCATACAAGCTCTGCTGGTGTATGTTGGTGTTGTATTGCGTCAGATCTCTTCCTCCCTCCCTCCCCCTTCTCCTCCATACCCTCCCCCCCCCCTACCTCTCTCCTCTACCCCCCCCCACTCTGCCTTGCTACAATTTGTTTTCTTATGATGTTCTTGTGGTACCAGGTACTAGATCTTTAATAGTACACAGCAGTCAGCAGTATCACACAACTTAGAATAACGCTGTTATTTTAATGTATTTCTTTGTTTTGGCTACCACTGAAACAGCTCAAAATACATAAAGTTATTCTGTTTGACAAAACAAAGTCTCTTCAAGTACTTTGTAGGCAATAAGGTGATGATGACACCCCATAATCAAGGATAACTGCCTGCATCTATTCATCTTATGAAGAACTGATCAACACTGCAAGAATTTATTCAAAAAAAAAAAATCCCTAAAGACCATGATTTTCAAAAGTGTCCCATTTGAGAAGCTTTATAACCCTTGAATGTGTAATTTCTCATATGATGTAGGGGCAAATATCACCAAAAACACATTTATGATGTTAAAAAGTCAAATATGAAATGTATGAAATTTGTTTCTCAGGGAATTGTTTAAGAGCACTTATGCATGTATGACAACTTGTTCATTTTTGCAGTTTTTACGTTTGTGACTTGGAAGAGAAAAAAGAATGTACGTGTATCTCACGCATGCGTAAAGCTTCCCTTTTTATTGATCTACAAGGTTGATAGCAAATTAAATTACCTTTAATATCGTATGATATTATACTTTTAACAAAAAAGCTTATGAGAAATAAGAACATGAAAAGTGTTCTTTTTTTTTCTTTTTTGCTGAGTGTGTGTATATGGCACGAGTGACACCATGAAGATGAAAAATGCACAAACTCACAATAGCAATGGAAGTCTTTCAAAACTAGCCCTTGGATAGTCTGATGGTTATTGCTAATTCCAAAATTCATACCTAATATTCAAGTTTTAACTGCAAGAGTAGTTGCGGGATTGAATTATGAAATTTGTTTTATGATGATAACAATGTGTTCTTTATTCAGGGTAGCCTCTTTAGTGTTGCCACGTTACTGCTCTCCCAGAGGGCCCTACCTTTAGTACCCTAGCGTTGCCAGGTGCCCATTTACACACCTGCGTAGGGAGGGAAAACATCTTGTCCAAGGACTTAAAGCACTTGGCGGGAAATGAATAAATGAATGAATGAATCCTCCGATTGGGAGTCGGGAGTCTTATCCGCAGTTTACGCCACAGCGCCCCCACTTGTCTTGCTGTTCCCCGATCTCAAAATGAAGATTCGTTATAAAATCGAAATAAGGTTTGTTAATCTGAAGATTTGTTAATCAGAAATTGACCTTTGACCCCATGTCCCAAAACTTTCCAAAGAGAATATCGACCTGTACAAGCTTATGTACTAAATTTCATAATGATACCTTGAGCCAGGGAGGTACCACCTCCCTGCTTGAGCCATTTTCGAGATATGGAGAAAAAAAAGAGTCAAAATTGATTGCGGATGTTAAGGACTGACGAAAGGACGGACAAAAGGACAGGACGGACGGACAACCCAAAAACATAATGCTTCCGGCGACACTTCGTGGCGGAGACATAAAATCAAACAAACAAAATTCCAATACTCCTCAGATCGCCCGTGACTTTAAATGTAAACAGGTTCCCGATGTTAACGCTGCGAGACAGATTTCATAATGAGAATATCCAAGATCACATATACGTCAAGCATCTTACTTTTACGAACAGCAGTACATTGTAAGCATAAACAGACACAAAGTTGACACAAAGCGTCCATAAATCTTAATAAAAAGAAGAAACGAGTCACTATACACCTTAATTCAGCTTTGCTTAGTCAAAAAAACAACAACAACAACAACACCCGGATTCATTGTATTTTTATTACTTCTTGTAGCTGTCCTTGAAAGTACTTCAAAAGGTAGCTGTGATGCTGCACATGATTGTTACTAAAATTTATTTTAGATCGTATCTCGATCAACCGAGTGATCAGTCTTACCCAGCTCTACCCCGACACACTAAATGATTGCAAACTCGTGATCATAATCAAACCCACGTGGGTTGATAGGCTCCTATCGTCCTTCATTTTTTTGAAGGTCGCCCCTGGGATACGGCGTATACTGATTGTAACGCAGAGCCTTTGGGATTGCTGCCTTGACAATCGAAATGTTATATGATAATCTTTTTTTTTCCCACCCGTCAAAATACTAACAAAAGTTTCTTTTTTGAGGACTGGAATGAAAGGTTGTGCGAAATAACGACCCACTCGAATATTTGGTGATAGTTCAAAACACAATGTAGTCAAAAATAGTTCAAAGAAAACAATGGGAACACTATTGTTTATGCAAATGACATGTACGATATATTTCCTGCTTTGGATATTATTCAATTTGCCGATGACACTTATAGTATTTTCATTTTTTATTCTTGTTCCATATTCCACATTTCATATTCAAGTTTTACATTCCACTTGATTTAAAAAAAACAAACAAACACGTGTTTAACACAAATATGTTTGACACAAAACAGAAGAGTTATTTTGAGGTAAATTGCACAAATGTATAAGGACATACCTATGTGCAATATGAAGAACCTACTAAAAAGCAAAGCTTGTAGGATGTATGGGTTCCAAAGTTTATAAGCGTTTAATACAATATGCTAAGCTAATTGCGAAAGATGACAGAAATTATACTAAGGGAAAAGAACAAGGAGGTACCCGAGGAGGAAAAGGTGAGAGAAGAGAAGAGAAGTAAAGCGATAGTATACAGATATGTAGAAATTGAAATATAGATAATTTATAATTATATACATAAAAAGTGAAATATTTTTGGGGAAAAAATAGTCCAGAAAAAATATTTCTGATACAGATATTGACAGATTAAACACCAAACTTACTGCATGAAAAATGGAAAAACAGTGATTTTGCTAAAAAAAAAAAAAAAAAAAAAAAAGAGAGAGAGAGAAGAAGACTTGGTCCATTTTATTGGTTTTATATGGTAACAGATATAGACCGAAATAAAATCGGGATTATAATACATGTACCTTAAATACAGGAAATACAGCTTGTTTCAAGGTTAGAATTTTTAGGAGTCAATCTTGATGAAAAATTATCATGGAATAAACATAATTGGCATCATCTGCAATAAATTCTCAGAGTGCCGACGGGTTATAGATAAGTTAAGATCGTTCCCTAAAAATATATAGTTGATGTTGTATGATACACTCTTTGCACCCCCGTGCACATTCATAATGTGTTACGTCTTGGGCCATTTCAACAGAACCAAGCCACGTGTCACTCGTTCATATACAAAAACGTGCAATAGACATCTCATTCAATTCTTCATATTTTGGTCATACTCGGCCACGCTTTCCTCTCGAAAAAGTTTTGAATATTTTGTGATGTGCACATTTTCCAAATTGCTATTTTTATACTTTTTTCCCCTTCCACAGGGTGCTTTATTCATACACATATTCAGAAAGTCACATTTACAAATAATTTTTTAAATACAAAACAGAATAATAATTTGGTTATCGACAAACAGTGGCCTACTGAACTTGTACATATAATAACAAAATTTCTTTAACTTTTTTTACAACATATAACTTATATCATTCTTTTATATTATTGGCAGAAATAACCCTGAAAACACTATGAATATCATGTAATTTTGATATTCAAAAGCACTTAATAAATAAAGCCCATTTTTTCACAACATTTTTTTCTCTACTATTCATTTGACTTATACATTTTTCCATCTCAAAATAACATTTTATCTCAGATATTATATGTTCGAATGACGGAACGTTTTTTTTTTTTATTTCGCTGAAAAAATTTCTCTTCTTATAACAATCATCATACAGTTTAATGCACTGTTGTTGAGACCATAAAATCCGAATAACTTATGTTGGTTTGTAAATACAATTTGTTTATCTATCTTCAAAAGTAACCATCGCTCAAACTTATTCCATATATTATTTTAATAAGGACATGAACAGAATATATGCATTATGGTTTCCTCACTGTCATTACAAAACGTACACTTTTTATCTGTTACAAAACCAAATTTTAAAAGAGCGTCTTTCATGTATGATATTCTATTGAGAATCTTAAATTGAAACCACCTCATATTAATATCAATAGTTGATTGAAAAGGAATTAAACAATATAAAGACCATGTGTCATCATCAAGATCCAACATACTACTCCACTTAACAAAACTGTTACAATGTTTTGACGTTTGTCTTAACAACGTTTGATAAATATCAGAACAACCTTTCTTATGTTTCAGTATTAGGAGGAATAAAAGGGTCTGTTATTTTCGACATGCAGTTTTTTTTTTTGCAAATGATTGGATAGAATTACACAATCCACCGTGCTGAAGAAAGTTAGTTTGTATACCAAACTTCCTCTGAAATTCAAAATATGAAAGAAATTTTCCATCATTATCTAACAAGTCATTTATAAAACGTACACCTTTTTCACACCAAGACTTAAAATATACAGTGTTATTATTCATTTTAATCAAAGGATTATTCCAAAGAGGCTGGCTTGCCCAATTATCATTTGTATTGATTTGTAGAAATTCTGAAAAAGCCAGAAGTACCTCTTTCCAAAAATCATTAGGCATTACATTGGCAAGTTTTTTGTAGTACAATGACCCCATAATAAATGAAACGATACTGGTTGGGGCAAGAAAGAACAGAACATGTGGAACGTATAATTTTCAGTCTGTGGATCACAAATAAACCTTCTGATCCAGGATATTTTAAGAGATTTAGCATGCATGAAAATATCAGTCATTTTAATACCACCATTCTTTTTTTACTTTACCACTATTTTTATACTTTTCTGTTCACATCAACCTCCTCTGGACTGTCTTTTTTCAAAGGTATTTCACTTTAAATCTGCATATCTGTATACTATCGCTTTACTTCTCCTCTCTTTCCTTCCCTTTCCTTCTCTTCTCTTCTCTTTTCCTATTCGGGTACCTCCTTGTTCTTGTCCCTTGATTTAATTTCTGTCATCTTTCGCAATTAGCATATTGTACTAAACGCTTATAAACTTTGGAACCTACATCCTATATACATGCTCTGCTTTTTAGTAGGTTCCTCATATTACACAATCTGTTATTCTGACTGCCATCTCCTCTACAGTACGTACCAACGTCTTTGCTTAGAAATTCTGTTATCTTCACCCTCCTTTTCTATCAATGTGATAACTTCATACCTCTGAGATAATGATAAAATACCACTATAATAAACTTCATTCAAAGTTTATATTAAATACCCTCCTATATATGACCCCCCCCAAAAAAAAAAAACAAAACAAAACAAACAAACAGAAATTAAAACATCTTATGTTACATCACTCTTTTCCGAAGGTAATGTTTCATAAAATAACTTCACTGACCTCAGATTTATTTTCCATCTTTCTCATCACTCATCTATTATACTATAGTATTAGTTATAGTATTATGCTACTATTGCTACTTCTGCTACTACTACTACTATACTTTACTACACACACACACACACATGCAACTATATACGACTAATATCTCTTCTAACACTGAATCAGTGGGGAGATGATTCTTATCTCATTGCATTTCATTCCACATCAAGATAATATTTGAGCAAAGAGATATTATATTTGTAGGTACTGAGGGGAGATGACAGTCAGATTTTTTTTCCGTTTCAGTAAGTTTTATTTCTCCACTTGCATAAAGGAAATCAATATGACAAAATAGAAAACTTTGAAAGGAATTAATTTTTTGAAAGTTATGTTTCAAACTTTCTTTGAAGTAAGCGGTTGAAAGGTTAATAACATAGATAAAACAAAGATTTACTTGATTTGTAAGAATATGGAGGATAGGATAATTTCAATTTGAAAGTGTAGTTAAAGAAATAACGATTTTAGGGATTTTTTTTTTCATTAGAGAGGAAAAATATTTAGCGATGACTTTGATTATAAGGAAATATTGAGTAAAATTAAAAGATTAGTGGTGGGATGGTGGAAGCAAAGAGACCTTACTATTACGTCGGTTGAGAATGATAAGGGCGTTAAGTGACCACAAAACCCATAGTGTTCGAGAAGACTTAAAGCCCTTCTCATTCTCAACAGACGACTATTAATTTCTGTCTGATTTTAGGGAAATACATTAATACTTAAAACGTATGTATTACCTAAATCATATTATGTAGTTTCGGCATCTGTAGTCCCAAAATGGCTCTTTGCTGAAATTCAAAAGATATGTTTTGATTTTTGTTTGTAAAGGAATGATCGGGTTTTAAAAAGAGTAATGATGTATCAGAATTACAAATATGGTGGTTTGAGGATGGTGAATTTTGAATTGTTTGTAAAAACTCAGAGAGTAATGTGAGTGGAAAGACTCCTGTATGGAGAACGAAATATGAGTTGGAAAGTATATTGTGAAAAAAATATCAATTAATACATTTTTGTTTTATTTATAGAGATGTTAAAGGCTTGGCAGGATCTGCACAGTGGCAGAAATTTTGGAGAGGGAAAAATTCACCCAATTACATTTAATCGGAATGTATAGTATTGGTGGAGATGAGAATTGGGCTTTTAAAATTTTTGTGAGATACCAAGAAACCACTTAAGAAAAAGTACAGAGCATACCATTTTAAGAGCATACCAATTAAAATTTATTAAATGAAAATCGGTTTTGGAATCGTTGAGACATCCAAAAACAAAGTAAAACAAAGCGATCCCAATAAAAGGTGGGTCCCGCTTTTTATTAGGAATGCTCTTCTCTTGGAATTACACGCTCTCTTATATTTCATGAGAGGTTTTTCTCATTATCTCACCAAAAAATATTAGAAACCTGCAGTTAGGTCTCAACCAAAGCTATATAGGCTCCCTTTAATGATAAAGTTTTTTTTAAATTCTTTTATTGAAGGGGGAATGGAATTTGATGCAGATTTATACAGGTGAAATATTTATCGTCTGAAACATTTTGTTTGGCAAAAATTGTATAAGACCAATCGGTTTTTTTTTTTTTTAAGTTTGGATTTAACCAGTGATATTGTATATTTTTGTGAGTCTACTTTAAAAATTGGAAATATGATGGTACTTTGCGTAATTGGTATGAAGTCGATATGTGTGATTACAGTAACATTTCAATTCTAATTACTTCATGGAGCGGTATAGGCCTACTAAGAGCAGTTATTAAAATTTGGTTTTGTTGATGATAACTCATGTTCTTTCTGTAGTCAAAGTTCAGAAACGCAAAATCGCATTCATTTTGGAATTGCGCTAAAAATTTAAAGAATTTTGGCAGGATATGATTGAGTATTTTGAGGTATAGCAGTGTAGATTGTCCGTATAGGACAAGGAAATTCTCCTAGAGTAAAATGGTGTTATAATTAAATTTATTATAATTACATAAGGCAAGATTGCCGTCATTGGCAGAATTGAAATATATATTAGGTACATGATAAAACAAAACAAACCAAAAAAAAACAACAACAAAAACAACAACGTATAATCCGGTATAATTTTTATGTACAAAAAATAAAAAAAAAATAAAAAGGCACTGCCCGGATTCGAACCGGGGATCTCCTGTTTACTAGACAGGCGCTTTAACCAACTAAGCCACAGCGCCGCTCACGGCCGGATGGGGAATTTTATTATTATATTCACAAGACGTTATACCCACAATAACTTGGTTCGTTTACTAGTATGGGCTTGGACTCTTCGATTTAGTGTAGGCCTATAGGAAGAATAATGCTTTTGAATGTTTCAACATTATTTATATGCCTGTGAGTGATAGGTATCAAATACAACTACCCAGCACCATTAAAGTATAGTTTACATCAGCATTTGGCTTAGCTCCCCATGTGGCGACTATATTCTGCATTTCCAATGCTCTTATTTTGCCATACTAGGTGCCCACATCCATCCTCGATAATGTAGCCGTCTGTGTTGATATTTCTCCACCTTCACCTTCAAAACACGTGTGGGGTACGGTCCTCGGCCCAACTGTACTGAGCTGTACTAGACCGTAGAACCCCCACTATACATGTACAGTATTGCATGCACAGTGTGAATACGTATTACAGTATTGGTTCTCACCTTGCTCACCGGATCATCTCTATGTTTGGGCATTTTGCTCTTCCACAGGACAGTTGAAAGAGACGAAAGTAATCTCTAGAGACTAACATTCGATTATATTCACGACGATTTTCCTTGTGGAGCTGTGCTCGTGTGCGGTACGTACGTAGTGTCGTAGACTCTAAGAACTAACGTTTATAGACCTAAGTTGAGACTAAAGGTCTGCATTTTCCTAATGCCTTTTCCTAACTATACACAGCCCAGTCGCCGCTGTACATATGTAGCGTATTAACAGCGTCTGGTCGGGCTAGCATTTTCCTTGTTTGCAAATTTGGTGTGCTCCATTATACTAAAGGAAAGCTAACGTTAGTATCATAGCTCAGCCTCAGCTCAGCTCTGCAACCTCAGGTGGTGGGATATGATTTGATGGCTGATCAGTGATGTGAAATGGATGCGTAGACCTTGCAGCTTTCATGACCTTGTTTATGTCGCTATTTTCAAGTTGATCAACATGTGTTGATACTATACTCTATAGTAACCTCATAATGTTAATTTGATTTGTAATGTTTACCCCCTTGCCTTGGTTAAGGCAAGGAGCTAGGAGTAACTCCTTTGCCTTGGTTGGAGACATACACCAGTCGTATAAGGAGGTATATTTTTTACTAGACAGAAAGATCCGTCTGTCCGGAGGACTCTTTTATATTTTCGCTGTCCTCCGGAGGGGATCCGTGAAGCCAGACGCAGTCTCCGCGGAACATTCCCCGACGGACAGATACAGACCGATCTTTCGGTCAAATTTTTTACAGGCATAGGCTACAGCTACAGTTGGATGAGCGTTCGTTTTATCACAATCAATGAAAATTACCTTTACTTGATAAGACTTTCGCCTGCTGGCTCTGCAGGCTTCTTCAGATCGAGCGTTGTGAGAAGGACTTCCCACGAGCCGACATAGCTGGCGCACTGGTAATTTTCATTGATTGTGATAAAACGAACGCTCATCCAGTTGAATTTCCAATCAGATGAACCTTTTTAGTGAATACAGCTACAGTGTAGTGTGGGCTATGATAGTGATGTATTCATGTAATGTCATGATGTAGGAGAGTAGATCGTATCTCCGGACGCTTTTTTTCCGTGGCTTTGAATTCCGTACTAACAGGGTCAGTTAAGAGGATGAAATTTCGGCTAAAAATAACACCACTTATTCACAGACTCCTGGAAATTACGAATTCAGCCAACTTTGGTCAATTGTTCGCTCCAGTTTTTAGAAAATGTGCTTCAAACATACCCCTCTAAAAAAAGTTGTCTTTTTGTGCGGTGCAAAATCGCATTGTAATACCGGACACGTTCGTAATGGAATAATCGACGTCTTTCGCACCTTGTCCTTGCACCAGAATCACAATTCATACCCATGTTTCACCGCACACATTCCTACCGAGCGGACAACAAAGAAAAAATCGGCGAATGACGCTCAAATTTCATATTTTACGGTAAAATGTCTGACATGAACATTTCGAACAGTTCACACGATGAAATCGTGAAAAATCGACGTCTGCTTCTAAACTAGCGTTTTTCACATTTTTGTGACACATTTTTCGCAATTTCAGTCCATACAATGCTCTGTGAGGCTAGTCTACGAAGCCCTGGGCATATTGAATGTCATCAGTACGCAGAAATGTGCGTGTCCGGTAATTAAATGTACCATGGTGTCCGGTAATACCATACCTGCACCTGTACTACTAATGTACCTCTCTTGCCAACAATTAAGTCTGCACTGGCCAGACAATGCAACCATTGCCTTCTGTGAAGCCAGACGCAGTCTCTGCAGAACATACAGTATCCTCGACAACCACATACAGACCAATCTTTTGGTCATGCCCTCAGGAATATCTTCCAATTTCGGTAGTCATTGTGGAGACTTTTCTTTAATTTTCTATTTCGGGGTTCAGCACAGCAAAATTCGTTTAAATCAGTATTCATGACAGAGATTTCAGCCTCGAGCATCTCTCACAAAAACAGGAGATTCTCTTGCCTGGACCCCTCACAAACTGGAGGGGCCCCTGAACTCGTGAACATGTGCACAATATGTGTGCGTAGCATACATTATGCACAGCACATGCATTAAATATGCTCTGTCCATGGCCAGGCTCTGTAGTGTCCCCCAGGTGTGGTTCAGGTCCCTCATCTCTCTCTTCACAGTTCTTCTCCATGTGTTCTTGGGTCTACCCCTCTTCCCCCTTCCTTCTGGAGTCCAGTATAGTGCTGCTATCATAATGCAGCCTTGTTCTTTCCTTACCAATACCATGTGACCAATCCATCTCCAGTCAGCATTGTATATGTTATCATTTAAACATCATTTGTAATGTTGAATATGTAGGCCCTACTATGCTTTGTGATTTAACTACTAACTTTCCATTCTTACATAATATAGTTGACCTTGTAGGAACATTTTGGGTGAAGAGAAATCATGTATGCACAAGTTTTCGTGGTCCAATAATTTTTTGCGCTGCTTTTGGCTAGCATGAATTCTAAACCCATAAAAATATTTTCACTATTTTCTCTGCACATTTTGATTGGGTTGACAATCATGCAGTGCGAATTCAAGAACCTGTGAATGTGTTTTTGAGCCGCTCAGCGCGAAAAATTAATTGTGTGCAAATAAGGATGTTTACAGTACATTGTAAATACTATTCATGAAGCTGTGCCTCATAATTGAGGTACGAATTTGAATGAAAATTGATACTTTGCACTACAATATGTAGTATTTAGTTCAGTACATGACCATGAGATTGGTAAACTTGTATTTTAACCAACGAGTACCATTGCATTAGGGAAACATGCGTTTGATGAAATACAAAAAAAAAAGAACATTTGTATCTTCCACATTTCATCCAAATGCTGATCTTTTGAATGCCAGGCGGGTTGATTTCTTGTTCATTTGAGTTCTAATATAAATTTTGAAGCATTAGTGCCCTGACCATTAACTTTAAAATACTTTTAGTACGGCCTGCCTTTGATTGGTTCGCTGTGCATAGTGCTGGATACAATGTATGTGGATTATGCATCCCAAAACAAAATTCAGAGAGAGAAATCTGTCATATTTTTATAGAGTCAATGGTGTGGTGGTGACCCTGATGACCATGAGGTCAAGGTATGACCATGTCCTCTCTACAGACTGTGTTGTTAAAACCTTATTATTTCTCCCCCAGTTGCTTGATTAGACCTTTCACCTTTAGTCACTAGAATTTGAGTATATACTCACTAGATATATGTACTGGTACTGTAGGTGCAGTACAAATGTTAATTTTAATGATTAGCTGCATTTTTGCGAGACAGCGGATTCTATCAAGCAATAAACAATAATGTCTTGATGTAGATGATACAATTATGATGATAATAATGCATCCGCCTAATCCAGGGTGGCCTCTTCAGTGTTGCTTCTGCTCTACCAGAGGACCCTGCTATTTTTCTTGCTCTAACATTGTCAGGTGCCCATCTAGATACACCTGGGTGAAGAGGGATAAACTGTAAAACATGATATATTCTTGGCATGAAATTGTCGCGAATTGGAGCCGATGGCCTTTATCGTGGCATGAAATTTTCGAGAATTGCCGCTGGCGTTCAATGCATACAGTGTAGACAAGAACTTTCGTGTGCATTTCAATTTTGCAAATCTTGGCACTCGCGAAGTTCACGAAATTAAAATGCACGTGACCATTCCCTCGTTTTACAGTATAATATGGTGGGTAAAAACATCTCATCAAGGACAGAGATACAGTAGGCACTTGATGGGATTTGTACGAATTACTTTACATGTATAGTTTCTGAGTGAAAGTAAAGGGTCTTATTCACTATGCCACAATGCCCTCAGTCATCAGTATTCAAGAGTTACAGTGTGCACTTGTTGTGGCACTGCTTCTCAGCTTGATATTGATACATGTACTGAAATCTTTAGAGTGCCGATGCATGCACCGATATGTACAGCACTAACTGCTCACAAGGTCCATCTGGGTAATATGACATACCACATGACAAATGTTGTTGTTTGCAGAGATTGCAAAAAAACAAGAGCGAAGCAAGCAAAGCTTTCAGAATGACCGGAGATCCTTTGTGGCAAGTGATAGATAAAATGTATACGAATGTATGTTTACAAATGGAAACAAATGCATGCACTGACATGACTAGCAACCAGGTTAAATTATGAATGAAATCCTTGCTATTGTTTTAAGGGCTTGAAAAAGAGCACATGGCTTGAGAGAAATGCACGACAATAAAACCTGATGTGCCAAATAGACCAAATGCAAAAATATTGCACCCCTCATCAATAAATGTCATGCGTAAAATCTGCCATCACCAGGGCAGTGTAATTTGTACAACATCAATGGCATTGCAGTGTTCTGTGGAGATTCTGACAGCTAGCTCACAGTGGTCTGATTATGTGCCATATGCATGGATTTAATACATGAGATGACTAATTTTTAGCAATGAGTTATTCTTGACAGTCTCAGAAATAATTACAGTTGTACATCATCTCTAGGGACCTTGCAGCATCCTGTTTTTGCATCAAGGGAGAGGTTCATGTCAGTTATTTTGCACAGTTGTCAGAATTTTAGAAGACACAGAATATTCCAGCCTCTGCTTAATGAATTGCCATCTTTGATTAGAAATTTAGTGTGTTTTGCAACAACATGTCTCTATATATTTCTCCATATAATCCATGTACATTTGTGTATATTCTTCTTCTTATTATTATTATTATTATTATTATTATTATTATTATTATTTTTATTATCATTATTGTTATTATTATTATTATTATTATTATTATTGTTATTATCATTATTATTATTATCATATCTTGTTTTTACTTACATGTAGATGGATTGGTCTGAATATGTGTCTGAATATAGGCATTAAATGTTTTTTACCAACCTCACTCAACCTGCACATAATTCTCTGTAAGAGAAGTAAATACACAGAGCTACAAAATGTAGTACTACCACAGTCACAAGCAGCTTGGTCACAAGAAGCACAGCAATATACATGTACTCAGTACATCACTTGGTTTGTTAACTTGTGTTTTTGTCCTTATCATCTCACTGGTAGTCATATGCTGTGGGAGCATCCAACACTGATATATGGGAGATGCAGCTTGAAAGACAACACCATTAGCCTGATCACTTTTACCTAGTTAAGTGAAGCGCCTCGAATGAGTCATCCACCAGTGATCACTAACGATTTGGTGATAAAAAATGTAAAGGTTATCAGAAGCATAAAAAATTGTGTGGCCTGGGTACTTCCCGACCTAATGTGACAATCTCACAAACATGAAACATATTGATATTTCAGTGTTCAAAAGATTTATTTGTAGCATCAACTTAGAAATGTGATTGATAGATTATATTGATAAAAAAATATGAATAGCTAAAATGATAACCACACTAAAGTTTTATTGTACTCATCTACAAATGCTATGTCTTTTTCCTGCTATCTTTACATGTTTTTTTTTTGTGTGTTTTTTTAGATCTGTAAAAATTGTTTTTGCAGATTAAAAATTGATGTGAAGGTTGCAGGAAAAGGGCATAATATTTGTAGTTTTTCTTTTAGTTTACCAGTCCTTTAGATCAATGGATAAACAGAGACCTCAAACATAAAGCATCTTTGAACCGAGTTTCTTCCACTTTGACCCCCTAGCAAACTGGAGAATAATCTTGTGAGCATGGGCATATATGCGCCATGGGCATCACTAGGGGGTGGTTGCATTTGTGCGAATGCACCCCCTTTCAGTCCCTAATAAAACACAAACACACAATTTAAATCTCCATGGTCTCGGACGTGGGATACCCCCCTCCCAGACCCTTCCCTGCTTGCTCATATGGGCTCGGTCACTTCACTCCCTCGCATGTGCTCGGGTAACAGGCCTTTTTTTTTTCCTCTTTTTTTTTTTTTTTTTTGCTTGTCAGCTAATGAACCCCCAAAGTGGAATCAGAAAGTTGCGCTGAAGGCCTTTTTTATGCCTCCGCCACGAAGTGGTGCCGGAGGCATGTTTTCGGGTTGTCCGTCCGTCCGTACGCCCATACGTCTGTCCATCCGCATTCGTTTACGCGATAACTTGAGAAATATTGACTGGAATTTTACCAAACTTTGTCCAAGTATTAAGTATGATGGGGCAATTACTTGATTAGATTTTGGGTGAAATCGGCCAAAGGTCAACTTTGGGTCAAGGTCAAATCATGAAATTGTATCCGTTTACAAGATAACTCAAGACTGGATCGAGTAAATTTCACCAAACTTTGTCCGAGGATGATGTATGATGGAACAGTTACATGATTAGTTTTTTGAGTGAAATCGGACAGAGGTCAAAGGTCAAAGATCAAGGTCAAATCCTAACATTTATCTGTTTATGTGATAACTCAAAACTGGATGAAGCAGCTTTCACCAAACTTGGTCCAAGTATGATGTATGATGGGGCAATTAGTTGAGGAGATTTTAGTGACATTGGCAAGAGGTCAAAGGTCAAAAGGTCAAGGTCAAATGCTAAAAATGTTGCTATTTCCCCCATATCTATGCAATGCCCGAAGGTATTTTATTGAAACTTAGTGTAGACATGTACTACTGCGTAAAGATTCTCCAGAGAGAGTTTCATGTCATAAGGTCAAAGGTCAAAAGGTCAAAGGTTAGGTGAAAATGTTACAATTTCACTTTTCTCGCAAATGGTTCAATGTATCTTCATGGAACTTGGTACATATGCATGTACTCACTGGCAGGGATTATCTAGGGAATTTAGGGGTCATGGGTCAATAGTCAGGGGTCAAAGGTCAAGGTCAACTCCTCAAAATTTTACTGTTTCTCTCATAACTACCGTAGTATATGCAATGCTTGCATTATTAGTTTTAAAACTTACTATATACATGTACATTTATTACCTAATGGAGATTCTCTGGGAAAAGGTCAGGTTTAAATGAAAAAAAAAAATCTATTTTGTACTGTAATTACACTCTTTCTTCATACCGGTACCTTGAAAATTACTCAATGCATAAACTTATAACAGGGTCGGTCAGAAGTCAAGTAAAAATCCTCAATTCCCCAAATATGTGTACCTGCACCCTTAGACAATTATAGCAAACCCAGTTTGAGGAAAGTGAACATTCAAGACATTTCTGACAAACCTGTCATATCAATATTTTGCCAGTTATGTGAAACTGTCATCACACATTGTGAAGACATTGTACTATACAACTATTGGGAGATTCAAGCATTATGGCGGAGGCATCAGTCGCCATAGCGACATTTCTAGTTTTTGTTTTTGTTTTGTGTTAGCTGGTGAAACCCGGAAGTGGAATCAGAAATATAAACACACCCCCCTCTGAAAAAACCTGGTGACGCCCCTGTGCGCATACATGTATAGCGAAAGTCACAAGAATGAAGTGCAATCAGGGGTTAGGGATTGGTCCCTGGTCCCTTTAACCCTTCAAAGCCAAAGATATTTTGACCCTTCCAAACCCAAGGGGGAGGGGGCACATTGTGCCCCTGTGTGATTTTTTTCATTATTTGATAGCATCACTGTCGTATTTGGCACATGGCTAGAGCAACTCAAACTCTCCATGATCCTACCTTTGAACTTTCTTGACACATGTATCTCCTAGCAGAGGTGCCATTCACCATAATAGGCACTTTCAAATTTGTACGTTGACACCAGCGTCACCATATTTTTACGTACTGTGCATGCATCAGCATCGATATTCAACGGTTCAGTGACTACAAGAACTGTGCGCACAGTCAACAAAACTGTCATATAAACATGGTAAATGACCACAGTCTTTGCAAACAGGAAAAAAAAAACATACATGTAGCTCTCTTGTGATATCTCCCATGCATTCCTTAAATTACAAATCGATGAAACTATCACATGTTAGAGTAAAAATTAAAGTCTGACATACACGTATTACAACAATAAACTTAGTGGAAATGCAGAGACTCCAACTCTCCCGTTTTCGACGGGAGATCTCCCGCCGAAAACCCATTTTTGCAAAATCTCCCGTTCTCCCGTTTGAGATCTAATTTCTCCCGCCCTGGCTCTTTGTCTCCCGTTGGAAGGGATTTCTTACTTATTTCTATCGTATGTTGAAAAAATAAGCCTTAGATCGCACAAGAGAGCATCTAGAACCCTAGGAACTTCGCGCTTCGCACACATCAAGTTGGAGTCTCCCGTTTGCTAGGGGTTTCAGGCGGGAGAATCTCCAGATCAGAAGGTGCTTTGGGTTGGAGTCTCTGGAAATGACAAACATGAAAAAGTAGCAATGATGATTGAACATTGGGTAAACTTCAAATGCAGTTATCTTGAAATATTCATATGCAAAAATTGCATTATTATGATTATTAAAAAAATATGAGATATATATTATTGTTTGGGATCAAAGTACAGTAGGGTGATTATCTACAGCTGTAGATATCACATTTCATATTTCCTTCATGTGTGTGTTGGAAATTTTAAGTTTGCAAATTGAAATGCGATAAACAAATGATACTAATTTAGGCAAAACTTGTGTGAAAGATTCAAAATGATACAAAATAAAAGGGAAATGTTTAGAAAAATTTTCATTTTTCAGTAATTTCTATCGTGTGGTGTTTTGATCCTTTTGTCACATGAAAAATACAGAAAATAATACAATTGTAAGACCATTTCAGAGCCATTTTACAACCATGATTACTTCATATTTTGGTGCTTCAGCAGATCATAGCCAAGAAAAAACCATTTCATCCACTCTCATTTCGTTAACTGAAATTGGAACAGAAAAACACCCAAAATCCAACTAACACAGTTGCCATGGCAACCAGTGATATCAGACCATGGAGCTACCAAAAAGATGGAGTAACAACGGTTGGGGTCCTTTTGAAGTGATGCTCGAAGCCGACTCGTAAAAAGTAATCCTCGCTAAACCCCCGTGAGCGAGAGCGATGACAGATGAGACAGTGCGTACGCACAATGACGTCATCCGCAGCGCGTTCGCAAACTGGTTCTTACCATGGAGCTACCTAGCTCCATGGTTCCACCATGGAACGTCAATGCATGGGACTACGCAAACTGCAACTGCCCCGTCGACTTCGAGCATATTCGATTTAACATGATTCTGAATTAATTATAGCTACAAATAGTGAATCTGCAGTGTAACAAATTGTTTAACATGTCATACCGTCGTTTAGTATGTAAATCACGATATGATACGACCGGCATGTAAACAAACACTGCACTCTCGACACGATCAATAATGGCCGTCACGCTGTCCCGAACAAACACAAAGACAAATAACAGCTGGCTTCACAACGGTATAGATAAAATGTACGCAATTGTACGCAGTCAACACTTACGTAAGATTGTAGTTTCAAATGTCAGCTTTACGGACAGATATTGAAATATGTGGAGAAATGTGAGGGATTTTTATTAAGAATTTTATTCTTCCAAAGGGTATGTACTTCCCACAGTCACAAAGCATGACGACAATACACTGTACAGTACCTTCGCTGTTCATGGGCCAATTCAGTTCGTTCAAAGTGCACTGCACTCGGTATCTCCTCTGTTTTGCCTGTGGATATTATGCGCATGCGCGTGGTCTTCAGCAAAGTTTTGCGCAGCCATATGTTGTTGCAAGTCGAGTTTTCGACTTGATACAGCACTATATTGTATGTGCAATGTTGGTGAGTATGACGTCATTTTTGCGGCTCGGAGCATCGTTTGCCAAAGTATCCCCTGCGGGACGAGTTAAGCCGTCCCAGCGAGTGCGGTGCTTTGAAGTCTGTCAGAACTGACCGCTCGTAGTTGGGTTACGTAATATTGGTGGCCTTCGTTGTTACTCCATCTTTTTGGTAGCTCCATGATCAGACATAGGTAAATTACATAGCAAAATGTTTGCAATAGAATTTTTAGAAAAGTCACCAAATTTGGTTGAAGATGGGTTAAGGGTACCTAGCAATGGCAATTGAAAATACAGTGGGCACATTGTGCCCCCCCCCCCCATGCCTAATAGGTTAAAGGGGCATTCCAGACAATTTATGTAATTCACTTTATATAGTACATAAATCGAATGTGCCACAGATTTATGGAATTTATTGTGGTCCTTGAGCAGATAAACCAATACTCTGAATAACCTAAAAGGTATCGGCCTACAAACAAGAATGTTGACAATGGAGGGTCACATTTTCATCCCAGTGATGTAGGAGTGTACACTTGTATTAATACATTGTACCAATTGCTGAACAAGTTCACCTGTGTAGAATTTGGTTCCATGACATTTGCTTGTGCAACACTTGCTCCCATGAAATATTTACACACTACGCCAAACATAAATTCTACCCTCAAACATTTTAACCTAACCCTTATCCTCACATCAAACTAAACATAGAACCTAATCACAACCCTAACCCAAAGCCTAAGCCCTTGGAGAAAATAGCCCGCAGCAATTGTGGCAGGAGCAAATATCATGTCACCATACAATTTATATGTGCTTCCTTCATTTTTCCTGCTTCCCTGAGCACCCAATCATGCATTCTAATGTGAAGCTGCACTATGTCATCATTCTTGTTTATTGTGATTTGTAATTAATTTTCAAATTCTGTACCCAGTATATCCAATTCACAGATGTTAAAGTGCATATGGAGGTACCCTTTAAGACTTCAACTGTAGATTTATACTGTAGATGTTCTCTGGTTCTATCTTAGCCATATTCTTTAACATAATTTTATATTACGTTACAGAACTAAGATTGGGAGGAAAAAGCTAAATTCCAAGCAGGAGAAAATGCATCTTGTAAAAGCAGGAGACACACAGCCAGGGCAAAAGAAATTCAAGCTCAAGCTGGAGAGTGAAAGATATTGAGAGAATGGCCTCAGAGCAAGAGATCTCATGCACTGAATGCGGGATGGTTGAAGTATGTGATTACAGCATTATCTGAGTTTTTCTTGATTTCATTTTAGTGCTTTCCTGCAAAGGGTAGTAACTGGAGTGAAATTTCAAGCATTCCCAAACTGAGTGCCTAGCTGTCATCTGTTTGTAAAATTCAGTACAATTACCTCCGCCAAGGGAGGAGGTTATGTTTTTGTTACCATTGGTTTGTTTGTTTGTTTGTTTGTTTGTCCATGTGTAAAATAACTCAAAAAGTAGGTAACAGATTTTGATGAAACTTACAGGAAATGTTGAGAATGAAACAAGTAACAAATGATTAAATTTTGGTAGTGATTCAAGAATTTTTTTTTGGAATTTACGAAGGATTTTTGATATTTTGAAAGGTAGGGTCAATGAACTTGAGAGTTCAAGCTGCGTATTTTTTAGGTTTTCAAACGCACACTTAAGTGCGTGCTCTAGTTTCTGATAGGGCGAGGCACGCGCCGTGCAGCTTAATGTTTATGATGTAACAAAGGCTTCTATATTGGGAAATCAGGCAAATTTTTCAGCATGTATACCTACATGTATGAGTGGAAATCACTGATATCTGTGGAAGAGCATAAAGAGATTTTCCCCAGTGGCTGAGAGGAGAAAAATCTCTTTGGGAAGAGCAAGATCATCGGTGGAAAGTAACTGCTTGGTGGAGGTCTGCGCTCTCAAAGTGCTTTTCTAGTTATTTAATTTCAGTATGTGACTATTGTTTTGGCCTTTGGTCTACATTAGTAGTAATTCTTTATAATAAATATACTGTGTGCTTCTATGCAAAACAACCCACGATTAGTAATTTACATGATAATGATGAAAAAATTATGCACAGACATGTTGGCAGCTGTGTAGGTGTAGTGAGGATAAAGTGAATAGTATACAAATAATGACTGCTATGAGGGGCACAGTTAAAATTATGGGCCCGAGGTGATGTGAAAACCGTAACTATGCCCGAAGCAAAGCTGAGGGCATGGTTATGGTTTTCACATCACTGAGGGCCTACATAATGTTAACTGTACCCCGAATATCAAGCAGTCATTATTTGTTTTATATACCGAAAATATAGATTTCGAAATGTAGATACCGAAAATATAGATTCTAGTCTCTTTTACAGCACTCGTAATCAGTGCTGATCGACAGCGCGGCGGTCGTATCATTGGTGCGTACACAGTGATCATCTATACAGTGTACATACAGTGTACGTGTAAATTACTACAGTAACAAAGTAACGGGGTTGCGACTGTCTCCAAAGCAGTCCGCTAGTCTCTTTTACAGCACGCTGATCGAATGCGCAGCGGTCGTATCATTGGTGCGTACATAGAGCGATCTATGTGTACGGGGTCGCGACTGTCTCTAAAACCTATTTACTAACCGTGCCCGGGCCCCTGTCACAGTAACTCAAAAATAGGGCACAGTTATTTTCATGACTCCCCTTTTAACCAATCAGATGAGAGGATTCTAGAAATGAGGTATATAATATTCATTATGAGTGAAGTGAGTAGGCTCTTGTTTTCCTATTTTGAGCCTCAGAAAGAAGTTGTTGAGTGCAGTGGTGCATTTAGAATTATAAATTATCAGTGGGTTAGTCTGTATAAATTAAAAGTAAAGGTATATCCAGAGCTGGATTTCACTGGTGCTGTCTGCATGTAGGCTGGAAATCACTGTTCTCAGTAATTTTTCTTTCTGTTTTTCCTACACCACTTATGCAAAGATTTAATGTAGGTTGTGACAAATGAGTAAGATTTATACAATAGTATGTGTGATTTTTTTTTTCTCCTCCAAACTGTCCTTCCTTCCTTACATGGGAAAGGTGATCATGAGGTATTTAAACAAGACAGAGTGGAGTTGCTTCCCCATGACAGCAATGGGGGCAGTAAATAATTGAACAATCAAATAAATTACCTTCCTGAATATATCCAAAGGAGCCATTGGGCAACTAGCAGTCAATTTTGCCGTGGTTATTAAAAGGTAATATATCAGAGAGCTTGGCCTCAGCCAGGTGTACTCCACAGATGAAAACTTGTGAAATTGGAGAATGCGGGAGGCACTAGCACTGACATTCTGCCAAGCACCTTCCGTCCGTTCCATGCTGTTGACCAGAAGGTAGTGGTCACCAGGTGGCCAGCTGCTATGTTTTCATTTCTCCTGTGCTATGCTGTTAAAAGATGAAAATGCTTGGCTGTAGGCCTCAGTGATTGGACAGACATTATGGCCTAATCATCTTCATTGTCTGTTCAATGATGTTGACCAGAAGGCAGTGGTCACCAGATGGCCTACTGCCTTTCTTGTTATGTTTTTTGTGTGTTTTTTTTCATGACAAGAATTTAAAACTCAAGTATTAACTGTGTTCACAATGTTTGCATTACCTCAGAATTTATAGTAGAGCCCTCAGTTGTGGTTACCTTCTTAGCTGGCAATGGATTCAGCATAGACGGCTTATAAATGTGTATATTATTGATGTTGTTTTTTTAATGAGAACTCATTCTTATGTTTCATTTGTTAGAAACTCAAGATGGGTAGAAACCAAAGGTGGGTGGCATTAAGGCGAGGGTTTCCACCTGTTTTCTTCAATAGGTGTTTTCACATCAGCCTGATAAAAATCCAAGCTGGAAATATTTTTCGTGATCGCAAATTAGCGCGCTATTTCATTTCCTATTCACATCATCCCGAACATTATCAAATAGCGCGCTAGTTCGCATTAATTATTCTGCTATTTCGGAAATTTCCCATGTTGGACTCGAGAAATTTTCTTGATCAATTAGCGAGCTAGTTTGTATTCACATTATCAAATAGCGCACTATTTCGTGATCGGGTTAATTTCCCAAGTCAGAAAAAAGCGCGCTATTTCGAAACATTGGGCTGATGTGAAAACGCCTATTGAATTGCTTGGTACACATAGTATTTGTAGATGACGGAGCACATTACCATTCTCGAGACATTAGAATTGTGAATATATTTTTTATAATAATGTGGAGAAGTCCCAGGAATGTGAATTCTCCATTGCTCTGGGAATTCCAATTCCCTTTCTTCCTGAGTACCAGAAAGCTTGCCTCACATAGCAACAGATTATTATGTAGATAATTTTTCCTCCTCTTGTTGCACTGAAATACATTTGATTAGAACTGGGTGGATTAAATAGATCACAGTAGGTTGACAGGAAAAAAAAGAAACTATCCGTATAGTTGAATACATGTATAAAGAAGTACAGCCTACCCCTCGAGTTATTCTGCATGGGCACCTGCCAAGGTTCATGTGAAGGTGAGAATGGCATTTGATAATTCATGTTGGCTCTGAGCTGGCTGTATTTTCCGTCATCTCTCAGACCCCGTTTACAGTGCGGGGCTGGGCCGAGCCGCGGCCGAGCCCAGCCTCAATTGCGAGGCCGGGCCGTGCAATTTTGTCCATTTACACTGCCGGGCTCGGCCGCGCTTTTGATTCAAACCTTTCAATTGTTGTCGTAGTGGCCCTCTGCTTGTAAACAAGTGCAATTTGGTATTGTCTGGTTTTCAGACCCTTTGCCAAATGAATTCCGTGGCGACGAAGTCGCCGTTCGGGCAAAGGCCTTTGCCGCAGGAAAAAATCCTTTGCAGGACAAGACCACCTTAACCTATACTAGTTTTCGACGTTGAGGGGGTTAATATCCTGAACAGCGAAATAGTACAGGCAGAGGGTTTGGAAGCCAGACTAAAATTGGCTGTGCATTTGGCCCAGTTTACGTTTACACTGAGAAACGCGGCCCGGCCACGGCCGAGACCACCTCCAGAGCGAGGCCAAATACGAGGCCAATTTTGGCCTCGCATTTGGCCTTTTGCGCGTTTACACTGAAGTGGGGCTGGGCTCGGCCGTGGCCGAGCCGCGGCCAAGCCACGGCCGAGCCTCGCACTGTAAACGGGGTCTTAGGCCCGAGGCGTAATCTACAATTCTGGCATGACTGCCGGCAATGGACAAAATCAAATGCAATTGTCTGGAAGGATTCCTGTGAAGGAAGATGTCAACATCACACCAAGACTCTGTGTAAATTCCCCACCAGTACTCTCATGTGGAGTTTGAAAAACTTTATAGAATTGAACCTTTTCCAACTGGCCTTCTGTGTCCAATTGCTTCAGAAATCTCACCCATACATACTTATGACTGCATTTGAGTTGATCTCAATGATCAGATTAAAATTAAGTACTGTAAAGCCAGAAAATTTTGTGTGCATGAAATTTTCACAAGGAGCCAAGATTTGCAAAATTGAAGTGCACCTAAAAGTTGTTGTCTAAACTACGTAAACCTGTGTATGACATGCATTGAATGTCACTGGCAATTCACAAAAATTTCCTGCTACACAAAAAAGTTAATTGGTCCAATTCGCAAAAATTTTAAGCCACAAATATTTCTCACTTTACAGCAAACAGAATAGTAACTCAGTGGAAAGATACAAAATCAAAATGAGAGACACCAAACATTTTATCACAATAAATCTTACAGGAAGTTAAACTCATTTTGCATAACAATATGTCACATGAAAAAAAAAAGTTACTCCATCTTTTTAGTTTGATTACACTCCTGTTTATCTTAACCAACTTGAACTTGGGTCAATTTGAACTTGAATTCACATTCATCACATGTTACTACAATAGACATTGCCAAGATGGAAACCCATTTTTCCCACATTTTGCTACAGTTTGACACACAATCTCATTTGAGAACAGATTTTCACATAAAGCAGGGCTGCACACTAACCCATTTTTTTCTACTGGTCCGGCCTGTCTGTCAGACCGCTAGGTACCCAGTTTTTCCATTTTTTACTGCTTCATTCCTGAAAAAGTTACTGTTCCGACAGTGATTTTTACTGGTCCTGGACTATCGAACCAGTGCCAGTGTGTAGCCTTGCATAAAGATAGAGAGAAAAGAGAGGAAAAGAGATTGAAATACATTTTATGACAATGTATCACAGTTGTAGTGAGGTTTGATCATCTGAGTAATGTTAGGGTTACTCCATATCTTCTTTAGATAATCTTTTTCCCTTTTTGTACTGGTTTAGTTTATCAAGTCATTGAAACATTTGAGATGCTATTTCATTCTCTAAGTTGTGAAACTTTGTAAAACGCAATAATGATCTTAACAATCTCCAACAACGTTGATTTGGAAGTGATGTTGTCCCATGAAAACATCACAAACAGGAATATTATAAGAGATGAATCGATGCACTCAATGATTTCTATCTCACTTTCACCATAATAAATTTCACTAATTTAGGTGTGAAATTTCTCTATGTAGTGTGATCACTTTTGACCCTGATGTCATTCAAATGGCAGATGTGGTATCCCAGCTTTATTGTGAGATAGTTGCCAACATGTATCAACTAATAACAACAATGTATGTGTTGGAAGCAATGTTGGCCCATGGGTCATCATGCATACAACACTGAAGTGCTAGCCTTTCACAGAGCTGTTTATGTGATGGAAATTTTTCAAAGAATTGTTGGAAGTCTGCCACGCACTGATAGGCTGATTAATGTAGCAGGTGCACGTAATGTTCTTCCCCCCCCCCCCACCCCAATCTCTGAAGCACATGTAGGCCCCGCTATATAAGCATACAAGGTGCACACTTTTTTTGATAATGAAAGTCTTTAACCCATGTAGGACAGACTGATTTTGCTACAACACACATTTCCCATAGACACCTGCCTGAGTATACTTGGGACTCGTTCTCAGTGGGTTAAAGAGGTTTTTTTTTTTTTTTCAGAATTGTTAACCCACTGAGGACGGGCTGATTTTCCTACAACATGCTTTTCCCATAAACACTTGCCCGAGTATACACAGGACTCGTCCTGAACGAGTTAAGGTCTGTCATATATTACTACCTACAGAGGATAACATTATAGTATACCCCTTTCCCCTTCCCTTCTCCAGAGCGCTCCTGCTGTAAATATGGAGGGTGCACACTTCTGAAAATATGAGCCAAGATTAATGGAGCATTAGATGTTACACAGAATTTCGAAGAACTTTTGAAGTTTGCCGTGCGGTACTGCCTCACTGGGTGAACATGATCATTCACCCCATCGTTCAGTGCACACACACACACACACATGTGCATAATATATAGACACATGTTTGTCTGCATTTTCATAATAGCAGCTCGATAAACTGTGTACATCCACCGGCAACATGTTTCCCATCTCCTAAAGTGTAATGATATCCATTGAGTCTCCAGTCACAGCTGGATAGGATCCAGCGAGTGAATGGGCAATTTGGGGATTTGTTCGCGAGGCAGGGCAGTTTAGGATAAAGAGGCCGTGCATTTAATGGAGGAAAGACGTGGTAAAAAATGGTGCCTTGATAGCACTTAGCACAGGGCTGGGGGGGGGGGGGGCAGCACCCCCCCCCCCCCCCCTCCTCAATCCCCTCCCCCCTCACACACACACATTTTTGGCCCCTGAAAAACATTGACATCATGATAATTGAAAAATAAACAAAACCAAGGTGTTTTCTCAGGGTTCCATCCTGAGTTCCTGTTGAAGCAGGGGTGGGTAACGTCGACCCATCTTCTTATTGCATTTTCACACGGCATGGAACATCCTTTGAAAATAATTAAGACAGAAATCCTGATATTCCTGATGCGATGTAAATATGATAATGTAGTTTTTAAAGATGTCATGTCCTGTTGTGTAGTTGTGTGTCTTTTGTGTGTGTTGGTGTGCCATTCATGACTCATGCACTGCTTTATGCCCCACCCCTATTGCCTTTATTTCCCCCAACTTCTGTCTGTCTGGCTGTCTGTTTCGTCTGTCGCTTGACTGGTTGTCATTTCGTCTGCCTGTAGGTAACTCTCAAGGGTTGATATGTACATAATTTTCGAGATGAAAATGGGAGAGAAGCTCATCTCAGGGGAAATTTTGGTGAGAGAGGATGATGATGAAGATGGTGATGAGTATGATGAGGATAAAATTATTCCCTCTTGAAGAGGCTCCTCCAAGCGGAATGTTGACATGCAAGTGTCTGGTTTGTTGGTTTAGTGCAGGGCATTGGAAGTAGAGGTTGTTTGAATTCTCATTTTTACTAAACTGCACCTTATAGAAAATCCACCAGTGTCACTGTTCCATAATGAAGTATGTTAGTGCAGTTGTATATTTCTACATAATTGACTCTCATTTGTTTTGACTTAAGGCCCGGTCCCACTGGCCGACGGACACAAAGCGTATGCAGAAAGGACACAGCGGACGAGCAAAATTTCGGGGATGCCTTCATCCGCTTTCATCCGCTCCAGAAATTGACAAAATTGGCGAAAATTGGCGGTAACAGAACGGAAATAGAACGGACGTGGGTAGTATGTAGCGGGGATGTTAAACGGATGTTCATCGGAAGCCTAGCGGATGAAAGAGGATGGAAGGGGATGACAGCTCCGAAGGGGTTACCGGAGATAATTGCGAAACGGACGCATAGCAGAAAAAGCGGATGCAGAGTGGATGTAGAGCGGATGCAGAGCGGATGCAGAGGGGATGCTTTCGAAATGCTTTATATACGAGATGCATATGCTTACATCCTTTCTATTAACGTGCTATTAACGATGTAAAGACGTTCCACGTACCATATCTTTCCTCCCTCTTTCCGTTTTTAGCTGCAGCGGATGTGAGTTGCGAGGATGCCCAGAGGATGCAGAGAGGATGCAGCGGACGTTTAAGGGATGCCGCGCGGACATACAACGTTTGTTGTTCGTATGTCGCGGATTTACATCGTACACAGCGGAAAGTTCATCCGTTCTAAAAGTTTTAAGCAGCTTAAAACTTTTTGCGCGGATGAAATCACAGTGGACGGATGCTCGATGGATAGAGCGGATGAAACACGTATGCGATGGGTACACAGCGGATTCGTAGCGTTTTCCAACGGATGGCAAGATTTTTGGTACGCTTTGCATCCTCTTTGCATCCGTAAGTGCACTGGGACCGGGCCTTTACTGCTGTTTGGAGAGCTTTCACACCATAGCAGAATTGTTCAATGAACATGTGTTTCTAAGGGTTGCAGTTCGTAGTAATGAACATCACCTGTTTCTATGGGCATTTTCAAATATACACTCTTCTAAGTCTGTAAAGATTTTGCCTTTAGTCATGCAACATTCTATAAAATACATTCTTTCTTATAAGTCTGAAACTCCCTCCCCTCCCCCCCCCCCTCCGAAACGTATTAACATGAGGAGACTGACTTGCAATTAAACTCAAGAGCTGCATGCAAACCAACAGGATAGCAGGCCCATCAACTAATGGGCTGCAGTATCAATCAGTTCCAATCTATCTTGTCCTGATAGCCCAGCCCTTTCTTTATAAAAGAGCCTTTTAAATTTTTGCCGAGCTTAATTCTGAAAAGCATGGCTTTTTGCATTTACACAGCCTGTATTGTCAAGCAAACATTTTTGTCTCGGTCACAATACTGTAAACGCCCCATTTATATATTTCTTGCTCTGTGGAATATTTTGCACAGTGTGAATGCAGCACAACATGACATATTATAAAAATGTGCAAATAGTTTGTGTATTACATTTTGTCTTTTGGTGGAATATTAGAAATATCAAGAAATATGCAAAACTGCAGTGTTGTAAGGAAACCTGATTTACTGCAAAGTGGGTGTTTCAAATCTCCTGATGTAAGCCCAACTGATTCCCGCTTCACCCACACATGAAACAAATAGTATTTCCAGCAATAATAATTCAATAATGATATTGAGCCAGTCTGATTATTTGCCATGCTAAGCCAGCCTGCTCACTAATCCTGTTGTCAGGAGCATATATTTCCTTTGCTTTCTTTTTCTTTGTGCGGCGAGACTTGCCCTGGTTTGCATCACATTTTGCGACGGCTCATTACCTATCCCACACTTTGGTGTGGATTATGCGTAGAGAGGACTGGGATCACCTTAAAAAGTGAGTCACATTTGTGAAGGAGCCAACTTGCTCTCTCTGGAGACGCTGCTTGGTCAAGAAATCAGACCTTTGTCACACGGTGATTTCCAGAGCAGGTCGAGCCACCACAGAAAGCATTTTCACATTTTCCATTGTCGTCGTTGGTCCGGAAGGTTCCTAAAAAATTGTGGTGTGTGTGTGTGTGTGTGTGTGTGTGTGTGTGTGTGTTTATGAATGTCATTCTTTTACTGCATACCCCCCCCCCCACACACACACACACACACACACATTACTGAAGGAGTAGAATGGATGTTTTGCCTGATTTGAAGGAAAATATTTTTATGGTGTACTGGAATGATTTCAGTTGCATGAAGAAGAGACACAAGTAGGAGGGAGGAAACTATCACACAATCTATTTTGTTGCTCAGTGAAGTATATGCTGTGTATTTGAATTATTTTATTATTTTGCTGGATGTAAATACATTTTACTTTTTTTTTGAGACTATAAATTCATATTGACCAACTAACCACCTACTGTAACAATTGTTACTTGTCTTATCACTTTATCTTTCTTGCTTATATAACATCATGAAAAATTGAGTGAAATGTTCCACCTTATGACAGTTATGTCTCTGTCTTTTCAGCAAATTTCTATACAACTTCATGGATTCAAACATTTGTACTGGGGACTAAAAGTAGCACATTTGCATCCTGTGTCTGCATTTTACTTCAGGGTGAGAAATTCCCCCTTTGAGATTTGACATGTGTAGTAATAAACTCTTTTTTGACAAAAAAGACTAAATTTGACAGAAATAAAAGGTAAAGAAAGTGATGCTGTTATCGGTCATCCGTACTCTGATAGTGACAAACATGATGCTGTTTGTGATACATCATACCAGAACATTTGCAGAGTGCATGTTTGAAAGTGTTAGGTTCTGTGTGCAGTTGGCGGTGAATGCACTCCTATGTACATTATTGATCAGTTTTGTGCAGACATCCATTTGCACTATCCCTATTGCAAAGCAACTATGTTGTTCTAATCAGTTGTGTATTCAGTGTTGTTTTTGTAGTCTGCAAATTTTGGTGCCGAGGGTCCTAGAAACCTGTTCCCCAGATGCACTTTGCTGTACTTGTTCATTGGGAAAGCATTTACCTGCAGAACTGCCAGGTAAATGGTACATCCAGGCACCAGACAAAGGAAGCATATATTGCCAGTATTTATTGCAACCTGTCTATGACACTTGGAGTGCTTTGGTTGCATTTTTATACCTCCGCATACAAGAAGTGTATTAGGGGTTATATAGAAATCAGTGTTTTGTCGGGCAATCCATTGAAAATTTGGTGTCACAAACTTACAGTTTCAAGCAATTTAGATGAAACTTAGGGTGCATAATGACACTGAGTTGCAGATGTGCAATTGTGTTTTTTGTGTTTGTTGGAGAAAGCATTGCCATTGTAACCACAAACCTTGTGGAGCGAACTACTTCCACAATATTTAAGCAATTTATTTCAAATTTGATATGTATAATGATCTATAGGTGTAGTTATGCAAGACACTCTGTGTGTTTGTATAACATCTTTGTTCTGTAATATAATAGATAAATATAAAAATGCAGTGAGCTAGTTTACATAATTTGTAGTTGAAAAGAGAATGATAGTGCTGTACATTCCAGGGAACAATAGACATTAAGGCCTGAATTCCCGAGGTTGGTACAATTGAAACCATGGTTCAAACCATGGTTTCAATGGTTTCAACCATTATGGAGCACCAAGTGTTGCATGGCCTATTTTGTCGACGAAATGACTGATTGTGTAATGAAATAGGCCATGCGACACTTGGCGCTCCATACAAATTGTCCATGGTCTAAAGGGATAGTACAGTATTGGTGGAGATGAGAATTGGGCTTTTAACTTTTTGTGAGATACCAAGAAAACACTAAATGATGTAGTACAGAGCGTACCATTTTAAGAGGAATTCAAAGTTTATTTGATGAAAATCGGGTTTGGAATGACTGAAACATCCAAAAACAAAGTAAAACAAAGCAATCGTAATAAAGTGTGGGTCCCACACTCTATTAGAATTGCTCTTTTTTGGATATCTCAGCCATTTCAAAATCAATTTTCATCAAATAAACATTGAATTCCTCACAGAATTGCATGCTCTTTCATATTTCATAAGAGGTTTCTCATTGTCTCACCAAAAAATGTTAGAAACCTGAAATTAGGTCTCAACCAAAACTGTACCATCCCTTTGAACCACCTTCTTAAATTCAGGCCTTATGGTCAGAATCATCAGTTACCAAAGGGGTTATTAACCACCATCCTGCTGTGCAATACTTGACACGATGGGACTCGGGGGGGGGGGGGGGGGGGTTAAATGTTCACTTCATTTCTTTTCAAGCTCTCTTCTGTGATAATTATATGAAGAGTTTGTTTGCAAAAACCGATAAGTCCATTTTTGAAAATTTTGAAGTAAGATCTCTGTCATAAAGTACAAAATAATACCTTTAAAATGATATATTGGTCACTACATATAAAGGTACATTTTTGAAGTTATGATCTGAAGAAGCAAAAAATTTCTTATTATTCCCTTTATTTTTCTTGACCTTTAATCACAAATATCTCCATTTGGCAAATATGGACTTATCGGTTTTTGCAAACAAACTCTTCATATTTTGATCGAATTTGAAATCAGTCTTCCTTATTTCAGTCTTCTTGAGACCCTGAAAATTTACCACTGATTCATTATAATCCCCTCTGTCCATTATTTCACTAATGGTACACTTAAGATCCTCCAAGGATGTTCACAATTTGCTTTTAAAGAAATTTATTGAATTTTCTCCTCTCTTAAATCCATGATCATGCAGAATTTATGCTTTGAAAAGTGTCTCTCAGACATACAGGATTTAATTCACTAGGGTATTGCTTTTCATGAGTCAAAACTTCAATTTGTTCACTCTAGAAATGGGGCTAGCTAGAGACTTCATAAAATGCATCACTCTTAGAGCAGACAGTTAAAATTTTTGTGTTGATTTGTTTGTTTGTTTGTTTGTTTTAAGGGGACTTGCTGTTACTGAAGATGTACAAAAGTGAGGGTTCCCCTAATCAAAAGCAGCACATATTTTACTTGTTCTTTTCTTTCGTAATTTCTATGCCAGATTAATTGCCAATTTGTGAGGGTTTTTTTTTGTGGGGGGGGGGCAGTCATAGACTTAAATCCGACAATTACATTCAATGAGTAGGAGTTTGATTCACATTTGACAGCCACTGACTTTGCAAGTGTAGACAATTACATTAGAAGAGTCAAGAGAAGATGTTTTGCGGGCAGTAGTGTGTGTGTGTGTGTGGAGGGGGGATGTTCATGTGCAAGACGTGGGGGCGGCTAAGATTTATCATAATGTATGTGGGTTGGCTAAAAGCTGCCTGTAGAAGCACTTTCAAAGTGAGATGCATTTGTATTAATCCTGAAATGGCTCTAACTTTTTCAGAAGCCATTGTCCATCCGTAGGTAGTTTCAAACACAGATATGACCAGGTCAACATCTTGTCAAATTTACATCAGTTTACCAAGGACAAAGCATGAGATTATGTATGTGGGTTGGCTAAAAGCTGACTCTAGAACCACTTCCAAAATTAAATGCATTTATACTTAACTAAACCTGAAATGGCTCAAAACTGTTTCAGAAGCCATTGCCCATATGTGGTTTCAAAAACAGAACTTTGTGACCAGGTTAATACTGCCAAATTTACATCAGTTTACCATCTAAGGGTGAGATTACTTTTAAGTGGTTTGATTAAGTGGCTTTACTGAATAGAGAAGATTGGCATTTCACTTACTATGAATGTTTTGTTAAAGTCCTACTGAATATCAGTATGGCAACATGCGCCAGTTATCAGCCCAACAAATAAACTTCCAAGTAATGGAAATAGATTTTGATAGATAATGTAAGAATATGTGATTATAGGTCAACATTCATGCCGGTCATTAGGCCTACGGAATATCATATGGCAACATGCCGGTCAGTTCTACTGAATATCAATATTGCAACATGCCGGTCAGTTCTACTGAATATCAATATTGCAACATGCCGGTCAGTTCTACTGAATATCAATATTGCAACATGCCGGTCAGTTCTACTGAATATCAATATTGCAACATGCCGGTCAGTTCTACTGAATATCAATATTGCAACATGTGCCAGTTATCAACCCAACAAACAAACTTCCAAGTAATGGAAATAGATTTTGATAGATAATGTAAGAATTATGTGATTATAGGTCAACATTCATGCCAGTCAGTCCGACTGATATCATATATCACTGCAAATGTGACATACCATGTAATACAACCTCCATTAAACTCATTGCAAATCACAGATTGGCTCTGCAATAAAAGATAATGAGCATGTGGTCGTAAGTTTGGTGCATGCAGTCATTCCATTAAATGTAATATGAATGTATACCCAACTTTCAACTTTCAACTTTCAACTTTATTTTCACCTCCATCAAAATGAACAAAGAAATTTATGTACATTGCATATACATGGGATATTTGTGATACAGAACAAAATTTGAAAAGGTACATAAGAAAATTATGAAAATGAAAAGTAGATGTGATTACATCTTTGTTAAATACATAAAGCGTATAATACAAGTCAACTAAGGATGAGGATGGAAGTGGAGGGTCCCACTAAGAAGCAAAGCTTGTACGATATGGGACCCTCAGAAAAATACACAAAACATCAATATAAAACACAATAAACGAACCGATGTCAACTGACATCAAAATGATTGGAAAGAGGAAAAAGAGAGAAAAGGAAAGGAAAAAAAGAGGAAAAAAGGAGAGGAAAAAAAAAGGGAGAAAAAAGAGGGAACTACAGCATGTGCCATCGTGGACGCAAGCAATATGGATTTCATAATGTAAAATAAGTGATAAAATATAAGCTGGATTGAATGTAATGCAAAACATTTTTTATACGTAGTTATGTTGGTAAGAATGCAGGAGAAAAAAAAACATCGTTATATTTAGAACACAGACAGGGACATAGTTTAATAGGAGGACTTATGTAAAAAAAGAATGATGACTTGACTGAGATGATAAAGGGAAACTAACTCTGTTGGATGTTGTAAAGTTTCAATAAAAATGATTTTAATTTATTCTTAAAGGAATTCAGAGATTGAGCTGTAGTAATGTTACTGGGAAGTGAATTCCAGTACTTTGGCCCGTCGTAAATAAATGTGTTTTGAGCCAACAAAGTTCTCAGAAATGGCAAATGGAAATCATTTGATCGCCGTGTTGGATAATTATGAATGGATTGATTTCTTTGAAACATTGTTTCAAATATATTTGGGAGATTATTTTTATTATGATTATACATAAATTGTCCTAGATTAAACGAATACTAATCATTAATTTTCAATATTTTATGCTCATAAAATAGTGGGTCTGTATGGGACAAAAATGCAGTATGACATATAACACGGAGTGATTTCTTTTGCAATAAAAGTAATTTATCTAAGAATGTTTTATATGTATTTCCCCACGCGAGAATACCGTAACTTGAATATGGCAATATTAAGGATGAATATAATACGAGCAGGGACGACAAAGGAAAACAAAACTTAAGCTTATTAATTATACCAATATTACGTGAAATAATTTTACATATACTGTCAATATGAAATTTCCAGGACAGCTTATTGTCAACTGTTACTCCAAGAAATTTTATATGGGAAACATTTTCGAGTGGAGTACCATCTAAAACAATATCAACAGGTAATGCCTCAGTAGAATTACTAAAGAGCATATATTTTGTTTTTTGAAGATTAAGAGATAGCTTATTTGCTTTTATCCACTGGGCAACATTTTCTAATTCTAAATTTATTGTATTAACAAGGGTAAGGAGATTATTGTGTGAAAAAAATAGATTTGAGTCGTCTGCAAAAAGAATAAAAGAAAGAACATCTGATGATCTACAAAAATCATTTATGTAAACAGTAAACAACAGTGGACCTAATAAACTTCCCTGTGGCACCCCACATTTAATATTTAATATTTGTGAATTACAACCATTTAAAGAAACATATTGTTTCCTGTTCATGAGGTAGCTCCTGAACCACTCCAAGGCCTTCCCACGCACTCCATAATGGTGTAATTTGTTAAGTAAAATATCATGATTGATGGTGTCGAAGGCCTTGGAGAAGTCCAGGAACAAACCTATCAAATGAGAAGATTTATCCACTGAGAAGATTTACCCACTGTTGAGTGCCAGTCTAGAGAACTCATTTTCATAACCCACTCGCCAATGTGATAATGCATACAAGATGTGTGACGTTAAATGGCTTATGCAATGCAAATGTTTGTTGACTTACATATTAATTTATAATATCCTTATCATCACTCATGTGGCAAAAAGAATATCTACCATGGGCTGTATATTTTAAAATCATTTTTCTCCCATTTTTCTTCAGATTACTTGGATATACCCACAAAAACCTTGTAAACCAAGATTCTGTCGATTACATCATCTGTTGTTCACTGCTGTACTACAGCTGTAATATGATAAATGAAAGACATTGAAATGCACCTTCTGCTAGACTGAGCAGAGCTTGCATTTTTTCCATGCAGTGATTGACAGATGATGTCATTGACAGAATCTTGATTTAGAAAGCTTCTTTTTTTTTGTGGGCATATTCAAGTAATTTGAAGAAAAATAGAAGAAAAATAGTTTTAAGGATATATGCCGCATATGATGACATAAATGGTATCCCGGGGTACCAAACAAAAATCAGCCATTTTGTTGAATTATTTATTTTTTTAAGAAGGTTGTACCCTGGGTGCCAAAAAGAGGAAATTATTTGGTGCTGGAGCTAGCGCGCGCTAGCTACTGCACTGCACTGCACTAAAGCACACGCTAGTGGTATCGCAGCTTCCATGCACGCATAGTATAACATGCAGTGGCATGGGAATGACTATGTACACGCACACACAGTGCATGCATTTTTCTCTGGCTGTCCTCGAGTGGACGTGAGGTGGCACTACACAACGCGGTTACCCGGGGTACTACTGTACCCCGGGGTAACGTGTGATGCATCATATTTCATTTTGCTACATAAGTGATGTTAAGGTGATTTGATGTTAATCAACACAAATCAACATGCATAATTTTCCATGCATCATGTTGCATGGATTCTTGAAAGACTTCATTAATGCCCATACAGCACAGCCAGAAGAAAAAAAAAATGTTCCAAATACTCCATTAGTACTGGGGGTCAGCCCAGGAGAGGAATGTTATGTGAATGTGGTATATCAGTTTTCTGCCTCACAGATTGCATGAACGATAGACGAGTTGCATTCAGATTAACTGGATGCCGTGAATTCATCGGCCGTCTCTTCGATGAAGTACATACAATTGTACACAATGAGAGACATATTGGATAAATAGAATGAAACTTGGTGTCTGTAGTGCTACGTGGTTTCAATGACAATGTTAGGAAGTGATTATAGATGAAAAGAATTGTTAACCCATACCGCCCAAAACCGCCCATCTTATTTCTTCCGAAACTGCCCATCTGCTTTTTTATAGTTTTATGCTGTTGTTTACATATAGAATAATAGAATATATAATTATGTAATTTGAAAGTGGTCAAAGGTCAACAAAAGTATGTCAGAATTCTTCTGTGATACTCCAGTCTCTTCGTAAAGTCTTAATAGGCTTTCAAATAAACCTAACTTATACTAACAAAATAAAAATAATAAACATGCAGTGAGCTATTTTACATAATTTAGAAAGTTGTTGAAATTATAGTAATATAATTTACCTTGTAGGGAACAATAGGCCATTATGTACAAAATCTTCAGTTGCTAAATGGTTAAAGGATTTATACATTGACTGAATAATGATTAAATGTTGCTGTGAAGTTTAGCAGGATTAAAATAGCTAAATCAATGAATGAATACACATGGATCTAGGAAGATGGATGGATGGATGGATATACATACATTAAAGAAAAGAATGATTGCTAGCATGATATGCATAAGCTTGGCAGGTTGAAGGGGAAGTTCCATGGATAAATCAGTTGAAGTAGACTGATGAACGTTGCAGTGGTGATTGATGATGTTGTTTTTTTTTTATCTTTTCTCAATCTTATCCATTTTTTAATGCAAACAAGAGAGGTTTTTTTTTTAACAAAAGGGGAATGATGCAAACAAGAGTTTTGGGGTTTTTTTTAAAGAAAAGTTGAAGTGACCGATGTACCTCTCAGCCTTCTCTGTGTTTGAGGGAAAAAAAGTAGGACATGTTTATATTTGGTTCAAACTTCTCCTGTGCTCTGTATCCAACTTTAAAAGTTGAAAGCAAACAAGGAGTAGAGATGAACACTCCCTGGAGACAATGGTTTGAGAAAAACAAGAGGAAAAGGGAGGAAAGGGGGAAAAGGGAGTTTGTGGGAGAAGGAAGGGGGAGAAAGAAAGGGGAGGGAGAGAGGGGGTAGGGAAAAGATGGAACGATAAAGAGAGAATGAGAGGGAAGGGGATAGGGTGGAAGAAGATGGTACTAAAGATGAAGATAGAAAGAGATACAGTAGTAGAGGGAAGGACTTGGGGAAAGGGGAGGTGGAAAAGGGGGTAGGAAAAAGAGAAAATGGAAGAGGGGGTAGGGGGAAATAGGAGGTGGTAGAGAGGGTATAGGGGAAAGATGATAAGTTGGAGAGATAGAGAAAGGGGAAGGGGAATAAAGAAGAGAGGAAATTTGTCCTGAGTTTGCATCAGGGAACACATTACTTGACCCAGTTGGAAATGTTAGATGCCAAGTTTGTTTGACGAGCATGTTTGTCGGACAAGCGTGTGAGTGCTTGCAGAAGTTGATTAAATCCTTCAGTGCCTTCTGTGGTAACTCCTGCAAATTACTCTGCTCTAAATTTGAAACGGGATCATGGTGGTTTGCTAATTACTTGAGTGATTACAAAAGATTACTTATTCATAATTTCTAATTCCTTAAATTTCTTCCAACTGATCAGATTAACTCTTCTCAATCCAGTGTCTTTATGTTTTATGCCAAATACAAATAAGAATCGGGCTGTAATAAGTTGATTATTTTTAGAGAGATTAAGTTGAGTCAGGTTACTATCATGAAAGGGTGAATTTGTATGTTAATATCAAGGAGAACTATTGACATTGGTCCATGAATTGGGGCATGAAAGGAAAGGCATCAGTGTATACGAGGGCAGATGTATTCAAGAAACGAGCCCTAGATTTTTGCAGTCACTACTTTTTTCCTACCTCATGTAAAATTATACAAATAGTGAATGGTCACATGGTGTAGTGGTACAGGATTTCTGATCAGTTGGAAGGTAAGCCACTCTTTTGAAACTTAACTTTGCCTTGTAAATGGTACAATCTGAACAATGATACTAAGGCTATATTTGCCAGTGGCAGAAGCTGAGAAACAAGGGTGAGGGGGGCACTATCCTCTAATCATGCCGTAATTATGCCACAATCAGTATTATATAATTATGTGGCTGTTCAGTCAGGTTTTTGCAGAAATCTTCAAGCGGGTATAATCTCTAGGCATGGTGATGTTTCCATAAGCTGCAGGTACCTGGCTACCCCTGGACTCTGGGGAAGACATTGAGCCTTTAAACCTTTACCAAGGTCCCTCGAGTTTCAGACTGAAATGAGCTATCGCATCCCCTCTCTGTCCTTTGTGTAGTGTCTGTCGCCCATCATCTGTCCGCGATCAGTTTTTCCTACTTACAGCAAAAAGAATGTAACCTTTCCATGATATTCTATAAAATGCATGGTCCTCGTGATCAGATTTTAATGAAACTGAGCAGGAATCTTTTTGAAGGCAGGAAATGCAGAGTAATATATTCAATTTTGTAGAATGTTTTCATCATGATTGGCTATGGAGCAAGATTCCTTAAGGTTAAAGCACTGTCAAATTCATGCTTTGTACCATCTTTTGTGGTTATATTGCCATGAGTTAATTATGCTTTATCTTGGGAAGGCTTTATAGGTATAGGAATAGTTTGACTAGGGGTCTTTGAAGAGGTAGACTTCAATTCAATTCATAATTCGTGCTGGTGGGGCACTGAAAGGAGATTTCATCAAAAGTTAAGAATTCAATTCAGTTTAATTCAATTTTAATACATGTACAATTGAGCATAAAGCTGTGGTGAGCATCATCTTTACCCTACCCCTTCCCCATCCAGGGCCTTTGCAAAGTTATGCTAGGTGATATGACGTGGGAGGTGTCGTGATGTAACTTACTGACTAGGCTGCTGAGGTTTTGAATGAAATGTGTGTATTCAGTTTTTACAAATTTATAGACATTTCATATCTTTCGCAAGTGCTCTATTTATATATTTTGCCATCAACAAATGTTCCTGGAGTATGAACAGAATCAGCTTTGTATCAGCCAACTTTGATGATAGCTTTTGTTTACAGTCCAAGCCACCACCCCCCCCCCCAAAAAAAAAAATAACAACATCAACATTCCACTGCATAATTAAAACTCTTGCACAGTTCTCTTTGTAAGACTTCTCTATGCATGCATGAAAGAAGACAGCAGTGGAGGTAGATATTTGGTGCACAGCTTTGACCACCTGTCAAACCGGTGAAATTCAAGAGTTCTGTAAACCACACACTTTACCACTAACTGTATAAAGTGACAACATGAACAAACAAGCCAAACTATTGCTTATCCTAACACGTATTGCCCCCAAGTTGGGCAATCACTAACTTTGCTTCTTGAAAAAAAAAAAAGGTTAATACTTAGATCTATATGAACGCTTATCAATTGTCACATCATCAAGGTGAAGATGGGACAGTCCCCTGATGACGGCTGTAGCATTGACAGCTAGTATATTTCCAGAGGTAAATAAAGTGTATTGAGATTTAAAGCATACGGTAACTTCAATTTCAGAATAAATTCCAATACAGATGACCTTCTCATTCCATTACTGTGGTTTTGTCTCATGTGGTTTGTGAAGTATATGGCATGGAGCATTAGATACCTGGTAGGGTAGGGAAACATGGGTGGGCAAATTGAATTGATCTTCATTCTCTGCCTACTGGGGGACATAATTTTGAAAACCATGAATACTGTAAAACATGATATATTCGCGGCATGAAATTTTCGCGAATCGGACTGACGGCCTTTTTTTTTCAGCATGAAATTTTTGTGAATTGCCACTGGCATTCAATGCATATAGTGTAAACAAGAACTTCCGCGTGCATTTTAATTTCACGAATCTTGGCGCTCGCGAAATTCGCGAAATTAAAATGCACACGAACATTCCTCGTTTTACAGTATATGGCATGGAGCATTAGATACCTGGTAGGGTAGGGAAACATGGGTGGTTAAATTGAATTGATCGTCATTCACTGCATATTGGGGGACATACATTGTAACTTTGAAAACCACGAATAGCGCCTATTAGCCATATGTAAGCAAATACGTGTATCGAAGCATACGCTCGTCGGTAACGGTCAACTCCAGTCAAGAATCTTTGGCTGTGTGTGTACTTTTGTGGAGATCAGTGCTAAAAGTGTACACGGTTTGTTTCAGGGATTCTCGAATATTTTCGAGCTGGACCAGCCTTCCCACTCCATGGTATTCCCACACTACCAGGTCTTTAATCTTGTTCGGACTGAACTGGAAACGTACAATTTATTTCAAACTGCCTACAAGAGCAACAATGTTCCATTCACTGTAGCTGCATCCTCACAGAGGAATTATCTGTTTTTGCCTCTTGATGTCAAAAATCAATCTCATTTTTCAATGTCCCCAGGGTCATATAATTTTATTTCAATAAGTCAAATAATTTTATTTCCACACGAAGTAATACAAAGTAATATACATGATGCTACATGAGTACAGAATATTTTAAGAAATTTTGAATCACATAAGCTTCAACATAACATTGCATCTATTAGATTATAGTAATATCAACTTTATGTTTTGATAAATAAACAAGGAAGCAAATATAATTTTATTGTTTAACTGTACATCTGTATATGAATAGAGAAATTCACAAGAGAAGCATACAGCTTGTAAATTTTGTGAATTTCTCACTTGCCACATTCCCAACACATCGACAGCAACAACAACAAATCACTCGACTGCAAACAAAGTGTTTTTAATCTCCAGACTCTGCGTACCCTTAACAATGACCTGAGTATGACCCTGGGCACCCAAGGGTAGGGGCCCAGTGTGGCAAGTGACATAATAAGGTATTATGAAGAGTAATGGTTTCTTAGCGTGCCATTCACACATGTCGTGCACGCAAATAATCATGAGGGTTTTTATTAAAAAAAATCATGACTCCCTATGTCTCGTATCAACCAAGATGATGCAAGGATGGAATAGCACCATAAAAAATTGACTTCAAAGGAGAGGGAAAGGGTAGTCATTCAGCTTCAGACTGGTGTAATATGAGTATAGACGTCAGCTCCTGTTCTCGTAATGGTTTTATGATAGGGTTTATCCAGCTTGGTCTATTCCTACAGTAGTAAGGTGTCATCATTATTGCTTTTTTTATATACGATGATGATATCATAAAGTATTCCATCCTGGACAGATGACTTATTTGAACAGTATATCAGTGATTAGAAAAGAATAGAATGTAAATATTGTTTTATGGTGGGGTGTGATTGCACATTATGTGACACTTCGCATCTTCTGAAGCAAAGTAATCAATCATGGAGAGTCAGTGCTGAATTTCTTGTCCCTTTAATAGCGTTGTGGGTTCCAAAGTGTACTACCAGTGTTGAGGGTATTATGCATTAATGGTGTATGCACGTCATATTGTATATAAATAATTTAGTGTGTAGTCTGAGTGCACATTTATGGGTAAGAGACAATAATGTGTGAATGCCACATCATGAAGCATTAATTTTTCTAATTGCACCTGCCTGACTCAACAATACTATGCTGTAATCATATGGTGGTGTCAAAGTCTTTTGTGTGGTGAGTGATCGGAAGTGTGATCACTGGACCTGTATGTTGTCGTAACGTGTTACATACTTGTTGGGTGAAAATTGAGTGCAGCATTGTAACATTGTGAACCAATAGAAGCTAAGATTTTGCATGGTCAGATTCATCAAATGTTTAAATGATAGTACTTTTCAGGAGAGAAGCTTTTCATTGGTGTTTAGACACAAGCCTTTCATTTCTATTCCCATGGAGACACTAAACACTTGTTAGGTCTAAGATGTACATAGTCTGTAATGCAGCTGACTGTGTTTATGATAAGAAAAAAAGCCACGCAACATGCATATTAATGTTATAGTAATTCAATTTTAGTTTGCTGCATCAATTGCATAGCATTTAGAGATGCTGAGGATATGAAAAACCTGTAACAAATAACAACGAACACATGCAGCTGATGCTGATTATGATGATATGAACATTTAAAAAAAATGCAAATCCCTCTTGTCATTATACCATCCTTTTCCATCCCCTCTATCACTCTCTCTGTTTCTTTCCATTTTTCGTTTTCTTGCCATCCCTCCCTCTATCCCTTGATCTCCTCTCCTCTTTTTCCCTCAATTCCTGATCTCTCTCCCCCTCCCTATCTCCCATCTCTCTCCTGTCTCTGTTCCTTACTCCTCCTTGATCTTCCTGTCTTTCTTCCTTTCTCTCTCTCCTCTTACTCCCCCTCCTTTCTCTCCTTTCATCCCTCTCCTCACTCTGTCTCACCACACCTCTCCCTCTCTCTCTTTATATCTCTTTATCTACTTGCTCATCTCTTTCCATTCTTCATCTATCTCTCCTTCTCTTCTCATTCTTCATCTCTCTCCCTTCTCTCTCTCCATTTATCCCTCTCCTCACTCTACCTCACCAAACCTCTCTCCCTCCATATCTCTTCATCTACCTCCCCATCTCTTTCCATTCTTTATCTATCTCCCCATCTCTTTCCATTCTTCATCTACCTCCCCATATCTTTACATTCTTCATCTACTTTCCCATCTCTCTCCATTCTTTATCTATCTCCCAATCTCTTCTCATTCTTCATCTCTCCCCTTCTTTTATTCTTCATCTCTCCCCCACCTTTCTCTCCCCATGTCCCTCTCCTCACTCTGTCCCACCCCACACACACCTCCATCCTTCTCTCCCCTCCCCCTTTCCATCTGCCCCCCTTGATCTCTTGCGCTTTTTTCCATCTCTGTATTCATTCCCTTTCCCTGGCTCTCTTTCTCCTTTCCACAGATGGTTCTCCCCCTCTCGGCGAACAGGGCCCCTCGTGTCCATGTGAACCACGTGTGCGCAACCCACTCCCATTGACGCATCCAGCCTCTGTGCCCACTTCATCTGAATCCTGCCGTGTCTTCGTGTCTGCGTGCACAACTGCATCACATTAAGGGCCGCAGAGGAGCAAAGTTGGAGGTGGAGAAGATGAAGTCGTTGCCAGCCGCCTGTTGCTATTTCCTGTTCCTCCTGAATGGTTGCTTGCGTCTGGCCTGAGCTACCTCTTTTCATTCTCCACCTATGCTGAGGTGAGGTGAGATTTCTCCATTTGCCGGGAGTGGAAAGAATGCCGTTGCAAGCATGGCCTGAGGTGTACGTGCATCCGGATGTATTTCTTCAAAACTTTCGCTGTCAGGTTAGTGTTCTAGCTGCACTCTCTGTACTCAATTGCCTCCTGTCAATAAGTCTAAGCTTCTGCAGTTCGTCAATAATTCAGGTGGACCTCTTCTGCCGTGATGACATTTCAGTGAGATCAAATGCCAAGCATTGTATCATCTCATGTCAAAGGTATGGTGTACTTTCTAGGCAAGGAAAGACTATAAATGGGACAATTTGTCGCCAGCTGGGCATGCCATCTGCTTCGTTGTGTGCTTCCTGTTTGCTGTGAATCCCGTTGCAGATGTCATTTTCTTGCCTGCTGTCAGGTTCAGTATTGGGAGTTTATGCCACAGTGTTATATTGATTTAGCCATTATTTTGATGTAATAGCAATGTTTTGTGCTTTAAATTTTCATTCACATAAATTTGACTGGTGTGAAAATCCAGCTAGTAGCAGCTTATCATGTTTTCACTTGTGCACATTTAACATAAATATGACTGGTTTGATTTTCCAGCTTGTTCAAATTGATTCTGCAATGTGGGATGCAAGTCAGTGTATCCCATTTTTCTTCCATTGTAACACATTTTACTCAGCATGCTGGTATGACATAATGTTGTTCACACAGTAAGATGGCTGAGGCAGACAGAGTGATATTTTACAAATACCTCCTCTACTTTGATACATAAGTACTGAGGATATATAAAAATAATTGCATATTCTCACATGCACATAAATATGTACTATTTCTGTAAATATTCACATTTTGTGATGTGTACTATAAAAGTTGATATTTTAGCATGAGTAATTTTTTATGCTCTGATGGGTAAGATGAATTTTGCCGATTTTTAATTCCGTGGAATCGACATTTTATAGGGGTGCATTATACGTACATGTAGTATAGCAGGCAAAGATATTTGTGGGCTTTTATTTTTGTGTTAGTTTCTGGTCACGCGAAATGTGCAAAAATTTCCACACCCTGAAAATTTTCCCTTTTGCAGTACACATGTTTGTGTGTGTTCAAAAACTTTGAGCTATAGGTTGTAATATTCTTTAGTTACTATACGCTTTATTCATAGAACTTAAATGAACGGAATGATAGGATTGGGCTTAATGACTCAGGTTAGCCCATGAGCGATTTTTTTCCAAACACGAATCCTCTCTAAGTTTATTTTTTGCCATGATTTATAATAGTGAGGGAGAAAGATTTGCGGTGACACCATGTGTATGTAGTCCTTAACCGGATCGTTGTTTGGCAGAAGAGCCTAGAAAGAGGAGAAATGAAGAGGGAGGCGACATATGGGGTTTGTGAGGAGGGCAAAAAGTGAAGAGTGGATGACAGTAATGGGCTAGAAGTTGAAGTTGCACTAGTGGAGACGGTAGAGAAAGGAACACAGAGAGTGGCAAGGAAGAATAGTGTAAGAATCAAGTAAGATGTTCGGACATCGTTAGAAGGGGAATGATGAAATAGAAGGGAAGAAGAAGAGGAAGGAGCTGAATGTTGGAGAATCATGGAGATAGGGGAGAGCAGTGAAGATTCATGAAACCAAGAGAAGAACGAAGTCGGCGAACAGTGTGGCTATGGAAAGCGGAATCAGTGGAGAAAGGACGAATAATCCTTCAAAGGAAGGGTAAGTAGAGGAGAGATGAGAATATGTTGAGAGAAGGGAGAAGAAAAGAACAAATTGAAATTCAAGACGTAAATTAGAGGGAGCTACTGTGGATCCTAGAAATAAATGCTGTGGAGGAGCAGCATTTATTTCTAGGATCACTCATGGACACTGCATTGCCGTAAAAGAGCAAAATAGACTCTTGTTTCTATAATCATACTTTTGAAAAATCATTTTTGACCAATGGTGGCCTGTGCTTGATTTGAATGTTTGCTTTCTCAAGTTTTTATTCATTTAGCACTTTCTATTGAAAAGAAAAAAATACAGAAAATTGACAACACCATACAAGAACAGAGAAAAGAACGATCACAATAAGCATCAGTATAACATTACAAATATACATTACATTTGAAAGTGTTCAGAGACAGAAAGGCTGTGACATATATAAAAGTCTTGTCCCCACACGATTTAATTCATAAAATATCAAAATATTGTTGTTTCAAAAGCATAACTATATTAGTACACACATTCATTAAACTGACATATATTGTATGAGAGAACAATTTATTAATGTTATACAATTTCAAAATACTGATTTATGAAATGCAATCATAATTTTCTTTTAAAGACATTCAACGATGAACTCCAGATGTCTTATTCCAACCAGAATGGTATTCCAAATTGTAGGTCCATGGAAAAATATAGAATTATATGATGGCATCGTTCTGGCATAAGGCAGCGTTTAACTTATATATGATTCTCATATCATTTCTTCTGTTATTGCTCATATGAAAATAATTAATCAAACATAGTGGAAGCATCTTCCTAAAACATAAATAATAAGAATTGCACTTTGAAAATGAAATATATCATTAGATTTTAAAATCTTCAGATTAAAAAATATAGGCAATGTGTGGGCAGGAAAATTATAATGATAAACAACAAGGACCAGCTTTTCTTTTTTTTTTTTTTGCAATAAAAACAATCTCCTGGCATTTGTCACACCTGAATTTACCCTAGCTATTGCACAGTAGTTTAAATGAGGTAACACAAGAGAGCCATAAAGAAGAAGCAATCACCTTTCTTAAGACAGAAATTGTAATTTATAGAATACAATACGTTTGTATGTAGAGCAGCATATTTTGATTGACAGGCTATTGAATTTGCAATGCAGATGTTATTTTGGAAAGCCATTTGGGGTGTTTGGTCGTTGAGGAGACTCATTTTGGCATCATAACAGCCCTACGATACAGCTCTTAAGTGAATCATAAATGTGTCTTAATTCTTTAAATGCTAATGAACATTAATGGTAGGTCAAAGTCTGACATTAGGCGTTTTCACATCAGCCCAATGTTTCGAGATAGCACGCTATCTTCTGACTTGGGAAATTTTCCTGATAGCGAGATAGCGCGCTATTTGATAATGTGAACACAAATTTGCGGGCTAATTGTATCGCTCTGATCGAGAAAATTTCTCGACTCCAACTCGGGAAATTTCTGAAATAGCGGGATAGTAGCGCGCTGTTATGTGAAAACGACTCGAGAAATTTGCGTGATGAATTCCATCATTCCTAGCGTGTGTGACCCGATCGACCGAGGCAAACTGCACACAAAGCATGAGGAATTTTTGAGAGGGCACACACATTACTGATGCTGTTTGCACATACTCAGCTGTCGAATTAGCTATAATTTTAAAATTTTTAACTATTCGGGCTACCCCCTCTTCGGGCTGATGTGAAAAAGAAATGAAATAGCGCTCTAATTCGCAATCGCGGAAAATTTTTCGAGCTTGGATGTTTATCGGGCTGATGTGAAAACGCCTAATGCATATTTTCCGCAGTGCTTGTTTTCGCTTTGAATATAAAATGCTACTCCCATTGTGAGAAGCAAAGAGAAATGGCAATAGAAAGATATTTTGATGTGTTATGTAAGCAAGCTCCTTTTGTATGATACTGGAATAGTTTGCTTGATGAAAGAATATGTGTTGTTGGATGATATCTAAATATCTTTATTTGCTGTATGAAAGAAAACTCTGTATTTGCTGGATGATAGAACATATTTGCTGTTGTAACAAATATTTGTACTTTGATGCTGAATTGGAAAAATATGAAGTTCAAGCATCCAAATGTCAATAGAGCTTTGTGAATTTGTAGAGTGGACCGATGGTATTGTTGTGACAATGATACTGAAGTGCTGAACCATGACAGTTTTCAACAGCATATTTGCTATTCAAAATTGAAATTCTGAGTATACTTCACCTATATTCTGAAATGACAACATGTATGAATATTTTAGAGTTGCAGAAAACTCATACATGACAAGTGTACTAAAATCCAAGTTGACGCATACAGTGAGTTTTAGTTTAAGTTTCAGCATTGCTTTTAGTGATCAGATTCAGATTTTTAACACGATTCCCAAGACAACCGACAGTTAGTCGCAAGATACCCGTTTGTTTGCCATTACAGGTCTGGTGTGCATGTGCATTCACATATCAGTGCATTTCTCTGTAACAGGTTCAACCGATATCTGTATTGTACAGTATGATTCAGGGGGAAAATATCTGCATTTAACTGGATGCGCAGCAGACCTGCTTTGTTTTGAGTGACAGACTTCTGGAGTAGATTGAAAATAAATCCCATGTGTTGAATGTAAATGTGTTTGTTTGTGTTTAAGTCTGAAATTCCTCATTTTAATCAATGACTGTGGCTCTAGATGATTAAGATTCGGTTCCTATTATGGCTGTACTGTAATACTGTACCAGAGTTTTACATTTTTAGAAAGTAATGTTACTTTCATCGCATACAGTGACATTTTCATTTGGACATGCGGACAATTGGTGGCACTCCCTGAATACAAATTAAGATGTGACTGCATGGAAACATGAATCAAGCGGCATGGACCGATGGAGTTACTGCCTGCATGCATTACTTTCCTGTGGATCAGGGGATATTCGTGCTCATGATTTTAATCAAATTCCCTCAGCTGCCGTGTCCGCACATATGGCATGATTGAACTCATGCTTGGTGGACCATTCTGTTTGCTGGCTGCTACTATTATTTTGAATGACAGTATTTTCTAGAGCATAAATACCGACATGCATTGCAGAGACTCCAACCCTCCCGTTTTCGACAGGAGATCTCCCGCCGAAAGCCCATTTTCGCAAAATCTCCCGTTCTCCCGTTTGAGGTTTGATTTCTCCCGCCCTGGCTCTGTGTCTCCCGGTGGAAAGGATTTCTTACTTATTGCTATCATATGCAAATGAGCCTTAGATAGCACCAGAGAACATATAAAACCCTAGGAACTTCGCGCTTCGCATACATCAACTTGGAGTCTCCCGTTTGTTAGGGGTTTCGGGCGGGAGAATCTCCAGATCAGAAGGTGCTTGGGGTTGGAGTCTCTGGCATTGTTCCTAACAGCCAGATAAACCTGCCCAGCTAGGGTTTTGCCCAGTGTAGTAGCAACCAGTTCAGTACAAATTAGATTTGTTGTTGTGGATAAGGGTGACTTTCTAACTTGTTACCTTAGGTGGGGGGGGGGGGGGGTCAAATAACCATTGTTTTCATGCACTTTGTAAGCCAAATGACGATTGTAACGCAAGGTACCATAGACATCTTTTGTACAACATTATATTCCATGCATGTTTGAGTTTGAGTTTCAGTGCATATTGTAGGGTGCAGGTATGTTTTTGGAAAATAGGCTAAAAGTATTGTTTGAATACTATAGCTTGAATATCATCACAGGATCTTATATGAGATACATTGAACAGCCTGTCATCTGACATGATCATTAAATCTCATTGTATTTCCATTGTCCTTTACAATTTGTAATGATAATGATTAACAATGTTTATGTAGCACATTATCCATGTCCGTATGCACTCAAGAAAAGAAAAGAATGTAATAGAAACAATTAGAATATACACCTAATTATTACAACAGTTTCAAAAGTTTAATTTTCTTTCTACTTTGACAAAATCAAGCAAACAGTTCAAATATGTATGACAGGTGCCATCAATTAAAGTACATCTAATCCTAGGGTACATGCATATAGATGCAAAGACTGCTCGTGAACTCTGGGGACTAAACCACACCAAGAACTATTGAGGGCCATCTCCCGAGCACAACCCCAAAAGGTTTCAAAATCTCTTATCTCCAAATGGTTGCAGATCTATTACCAGATCGTTTGAGACTTGATGGTCACTGAATGCACTAGCTAATTGTTGAATCCACATAGAGAGAAGAAGATCTACAGATAAAAATTTGACAATTGTCAGCAATTGTGTGTAGGAAAATTTTCCAGTTGTCTGGACAAGGACTGTTTGTTCATTTACCTGTATAGTAATTAGAATCACTAGCAACTGGTTTCCAAATGAAATTTTATTATCAGTTGTATGAAGTATCCAAAGTGTGTCTACTCTTCAAATGCAAACAAAGAAATCGAGCAAACAAAAAAGCTCTCGATGCATCACTGAGGATATTTTCATCAGCACACTTTCCATGAGGGCAGAGCTAAAATTGTAGGTGCTAAGGAATTCACATCTGTGGTATTAAACTACCTGTGTGCTACCACGCATCACTCATGTGAGGTGAGCCACAAAACCAATTTACCCAGGTTTTGGGGTAAAAAAATATACAAGACATACAAGACTACTTTATATCATTTGATATATATACAGTACAGACAAAGACTATTCGAAGTATTACTTATATGCGTATAACTCGATCATGTTCTTTTCACCACCATACTACTGTAAAGCAAGATATATTTGTAGCATGGAATTTTTGTAAATTAGAGCCGACTGCCTTTTTCACAGCATTAATTTTTTGCAGGCGTTGAATGCTTATAGTAGTGTAGACAACTGTCGCATGCATTTTAATTTTGCGAATCTTGGCTCTCGGGAAATCGGTTTGCCGCTATAGACTGTTATAGACAGCTAGGTTTATTTTCGTATGACTCATGCATTATAAAAGCAGGTACACTTGGTGCATTTCATTAGCCCTAAAGATCCTCTTCAGCAAAAGGTTTTTTGTTTGTTTGTTGTTGTTTTTTTTACTTTATAGAAGAAAACATTTTACAAGAGTAGAGTCATAAAATATTTTCTTAGCATATAGTAATCATCATTTGCAGTTAATATATCAAATGTACTTGGATTTGCACTCTCTGAATACTCATACAAGTCATGTGAGTTTTGATATGTGAGAATACCCTATTTTTAAAGTTGTTTAGAACTGTCTTGATTTTGTTTGGGCCTCGATCATGCTGCCACAATCAGTTTCACTTTGGAATGAATGCAACATTATTACCCTGGCGACACACATGTACAGCTCTAACACACCGCTGATTTTGATGTGTCTGCCGCCTGCATTCCATCTGATGAAATATGCCTGACTGAGCTAGACTGAGCAATGCAGATGAAATGCAGTATAATCTCCTCAGGGGAAATGTAATGGTGTAATTCCTGTTTGAATAGGTACCTGTGTGTAATATCTTAGCGCTGTCGGTGGTTGGAATACACAAGGCAACTGATGCATGCAGATATACATGCATCACCAGGCTAATGACACATAAAACAAAAAAGAAGAATATATTCACAATAAGATATTTTATGACTGTCGCTCAACATTGCATATTCAGTCAAAGACCAAGCAATGTTTGTAAGGAATAGATTCATGTTCCAATGCATGTATTCCAGTCTAACTTTCTGCAGATGAAACTGGAAGTATAGTAGTATGGATGCTAAAGTCATTTTTGTTCCCCCTAAACTCTTGTTACTTTCTACCTAATGCTTCTGATGGTTTATATTCTATCATGAAGGTGCTGAATCTGAATCTGGATGATGCACCTCTTACATCCTTGAGGGTTTTGAAATATTCAAGATGGCCACCAATATGGCTACCAAAATTTGGAATTCCTATATATTTCTGTATTATATGAATGGTGAAAAATGTGAAAGAAAAACAAATCTTATTGAACCTGTTTGGAGGGTGTTGACATTGAATCTGGATGATGCAACTCATGCATTCTTGATGATTGTTAGATATTCAAGGTGGCTACCAATAATTGAAATTCCCATATATTCCCCTTAAAATGGTGAAGATTTAAAAAAAAAAATGATGGTCTTCTAAATCCCAATCTGGATGATGCAACTCTTGCACCCTCTCTTGCACCCTTGAGGGTTTTCAGATATTCAAAAAGGATGCAAGAGTTTCATCACCCAGACCAAGGAGGTACGAGAGGACCTCCTTGCCCAGACTCGGATTAAGCACCCTCAAGATACAGTAAAACCTTCATTTTCCCCATTTTTTCTGTTGATTCATACAGAAATATGGGAAGTTCTGATATCAATGACCGTTTTGGCAGCTATCTTGTAAATATCTCAAAACCCTCAAGGATGCAAGAATTACATCATCCAGACTGGGATTTAGCATGTGGGTAAAACCATCAAAATCCACTGGAAAAATGTAAAACAGGGTTCAGCCTCTGGCACCCAGACTTTTACTTGTATTTGCGAGAGCTGTTTATGTGTTCTGCAAGTCATCACAGTCAATCAGACGGCTCTGCTGTGGAAAACCCTATGGATGATGGTAGATCGATGTTCATATGGAAGGACGTTTGATCAGCTGAAAAGCTTTGCGAGCACAGTTTCTACACCAGAACACAGCAGGATTAATTTAGTGAGCACTGACAGAGGCCCAGTCCAAAAAATTCTAGCTCCATCTGGAGTGTAGTTGAAAGTTCAGTATCTATGCTTGAAGCGATGAGCCAGCATTTATGTTTATATCATGTTTGCTGAGAATCAAACCACCTTTGGACTTTGCATTTTCTTAAGCTCACATGACTGGAGGAAAGGGAAAGTTACAGCTGTAAAGGGGGAAAAAAGTTGTGGCAATTAACATGAGCTCTTTGTGTGACCTTAATTGAATGGTATTGACCTATACAGCTGGATCAATGTCACCATGGCCTTTTGATATCAATTGTGCATCCCCTTCCAGCAAGCTTTCTCATTTGAGACATAACCAGAGCAACGTTTCACATTGTACCGTGCGCACACACACACACACACACACCCACACACACACACACACAGAAAACGTTTAATGTTACAAAGTCACAGCTATGATATAAGTTAAGGAGAGACAGAAAAAATCTAAAGAAGTTTTTCATCTGGGATGGATTGTCAAACAGAATTTGCCAAGAAGAGTTTCAAAAGTACTCCAATACTTCACATGATTAGACACGTTTTCCTTTCACTAGTACTTTAAAATCAAACAAACCAAACAGTGCCTTCCTCATGTGAACTTGCCCATCAAGAACTCTTCTGCAAATGCATTAATTTTTTTTTTTGTTCACATCATGCATGGCAGAGGTAGTTTTTCTCATTCTTTGAAAATAACCTGTGCACTGCCACCCAAATACATTGTTGTGTGTGATTGCAAAGTCCTGCTTTTGTCAATATTTGAATGGACCCTGCACCTTGTTTGCATTTTCAGCTGTTAGCTCTTCTCTTTTTCTTCTGTATAAAAGCTCACTGATATTTTACTTACACCCAGTGCCACTCAAAGTCTTCAAGCTAGAAACATCGCGCCACAGTCTCTTGACATACTTGGCAGGATTCTGGTAGAGACTGGTTATTGCTGCATTTTCGTTGGGAAATTCAGCACGTCTTTCCAATATCAATATTTCTGCCAGCAATGTCACCTCACTGGACCATGTGTGTTGGGTTTTAAGTATCTGTTCTAGCAAAATCTTGTGCCAACTTTGACAGAAGGGGAAGTTGACAACCTCTACCTTTTCTGGACTTTGTTTCAATTTTGCTCGTGTGTTTGCCAGTATTGTCAGAGAAATGTTGCCAACAGGTAAGGATTTAAATATGAGTGAGTGCTTGCAGAGCCCAATGGGCCCTGGGAAATAGGCAGAAAAGTGTGTTTTGTAGTGCATGGTTCAGCACTGGTTAAGTATCATATCTTCTGTGCTTTTTTCTTTTTAGCAGCATACCACAAGAGATGGCCATGTGAAGGAAGTGATATAATACAGATTAACAAGTTTTTTAGAATGGAGGAAAGCTGAGAAAGGAAGTAAATTTCATGTATAGAATATCAATATTAAAGTTGGAGGTGGGTATGTATGATGAAATAATACCAGAAGTATTATCACATTCAATGCGATTGCTCTACTTGGCATCAAAACTGTATGACTTTATTGTATGGCTGCTTTTCAGCATTTCTCTCGTTGACAAGTCATTCTTTCCTTGTGTTTTGCACTGAACCAGGCCATGACACTGCTTTGTTGCCATTCTTACCATGCCAAGTGATCGAAGAATGCCATGCCCAATGTGCCACATCAGCAAGAAGCAGCGACAAGGCCTAATGGTGCTCTCTGTAGTCATCGTCATCTTCGCCGTGCTGTCGTGGTACTACGTCACGCAGCATGGCCGCATGGCTGTTCACCACCTGGGACCAGTTAGTTTCCACCCGGGTCCGGAACAGCCCAAGCTCTACATCACCCGGGGCAACGACATCATCTTTGAGGCTGAGCTCGGCGTGCCACTGCCTGTCCGCATCAACCCCCAGTCGTGCACTGGTGTGGCAAGCAGTTCGGACTCCATCTGCATCAACTGGGTGGACACGGAGACGGACAGCATGGTTGACAAAGAGCTTGCAATGGTCCAGATTGACCTGAAGCCCAAACGGGAGGAGGATAGGCTCCAGTGCATCACAGTGAACTGGACATCCCACCTGCTCGACTTTGAGCCGATGGACTGCATTGCGCTGAAGCATGCCCATTGGTATGGTGGAGCCAGCGTGTATCGCCAGCACTGGCCGATGGACGATATGTCCATACGCATGCAACCTTATGTCAGCCGTGACATCCTCATCAAGAAGGACAGACGCGATGTCTGGGGATCTGTTCTTGAGAATTATTGGTTGTCTTCCATGGGCGTGGCAATACACGTTGACGACGATGTCCCGCTACATGTGGGTTTCAATGAAGACGGCTCTGAAAAACTCTGCCTCAAGTCCAAGTATCTGAACTCACCATACCAGAACACTGAGCTTCGCAACCCCCATCTTAGCTACACCATTTGTTTCCACGACGATGTGAAGGCAGTGCATCAGCATGTGTATAAAAAGTGGTTCTCCCTACCATCAGGGACACCAGATGTGAGAATGATGAAGTCTCCCATCTGGTCCACATGGGCCAGATACAAAATAACAGTTGATCAGGAACAGGTCTTGCAATATGCAAAAGAAATCCGGAGTCACAATATGACAAATAGTCAGATTGAGATAGATGACAAATACACCACATCATATGGCTCATATGACTTCAATGTGACCAAATTTCCAAATGCAAGTGAAATGATAAATACTCTGCATGACCAAGGTTTCAGGGTGACGGCATGGATCCATCCATTCACCAATCTAGATTCACCAAACCTCGAAGTCGGGATTAAGGGTGGCTACTGGGTGCAGGATGTCACCCATTCTGTTCCGGCTCTTGTCAAGTGGTGGCAAGGGATAGGAGCCGTCTTGGATGTCACAGACAGCTCAGCACAGCAGTGGTACGTCGACAGCCTGGAGGGCATGCGAACTGCATATGGCATTGACTCGTTCAAATTTGATGCAGGCGAGGCAGACTACTTCCCGATTTCCTACAGTGTCGCGTCGCAGGACTTCCGGAACCCCAATGAATTCTGCACCCATTATGCCCCACTTGTCAGCAGGCTTGGCAGGATGATCGAGGTCCGGTGCGGACACCAGACCCAAAGGCTCCCCATCTTTGTCCGCATGTTTGACAAGGAGTCCACGTGGGGCTACGACAATGGCCTACAGACTATGATTCCATCTGCCCTGACCCAGGGCATCCTGGGATACCCCTTCATCCTGCCAGACATGATAGGTGGGAATGCCTATGCAGAGGATACCTTCACAACTGTGGACGAAGCCCTGCTCCCAGAAAGAGAACTGTTCATCAGGTGGCTGGAGCTGACAGCTTATCTCCCAGCCATGCAGTTTTCAATTGCCCCATGGCAGTATGATGACAGCGCTGCAGCAGATGGCGTCTCCGTGGTCACAGTTGCGAAGAAGATGGTACGCATCCATGAAGAAGAGGTCTTCCCTCTAATCCAACGCTTTGCACTGGACGCTCTTTTAGAAGGTGAGTTTGTGGTTGATACAGTGTCCTGTTTTCATCTTTATAGAAAGTGATGTTCATGCTAGACGGTCAGTCAATATGTTCAAGTATGTACCATGTATGAGATCAGTTGACTCAAGAAACTGGAATAAAACTCACTTGTTGCAATGTTTTGTCAATTATAAATTGGCTTCTTCGGGCGAATGACTCTCCCATTGATGGAAAAACCTGTATATACATGTGTTGTGTGAGATTGTGCAGAGCTAGAGTACACAAAAGATGGCTTGGAATCCTAAGAACAGTCCGGTCCCACGTCTGTGATAAATTGAAGCGGAGGCCTCTGTCTTAGTTGATTGCGGGTCTCTCCACTCTTTCCCAGATGGCTTCCTTAACATCCCATTCAAACCATTTGGATTTTCTATCCAGGATGATCACGTCCTTGGTGTTGAAAGAGTGTTTACTTGATTCCAAGCCGTCTTTCACGCACTAGACCTCCAGTGCACTCTAATTCTGCGCAATCTTGCACTATTTAAGGCCAGCTCGATCAACAGGAGCATCATTCACCCGAAGAAGCCAATTGGTAATTGGCAAAATGTCGCAACAAATGAGTTTGATTCCAGTTTCGTGATTCAACTAATTATTGATCTTGTACTTCTACTGGATGAATAAGAAGAATTATGTACCATGTATGTATCCCTCAAAGTCATTAGATGTCACAATACTAAGAAATAGAGTCCTACAAAAATATTTTGTCCTGGCTCCCATTTCATAAAGCTTGTTATCTGTAACAACTTCCACATTTCTATGGCAAATTTGCTCTCGGCCAATCAGATGCATAGATTTCAGTAGCTTATAACAACTATCGTAACTTGTTATTGATAACAAGTTTTATGAAACGGGGACCTGGTGGACATTCTTGATTGTCCACTCTGATTTCTTAAAATCATAGCTCAAAATGTTTAACTTGTTACATTACAGTTTGTGTACATATCATCATGCTGGTTTCTGTCGGTTGTCTCCGTGTAAGGTACCCCTATCATCCGTCCCTTGTGGTGGCTGGACCCCCATGACAAGACGGCCCTGACCATCGACTCGGAGTTCCTCATCGGCGACATCCTCCTGGTGGCGCCAATCCTGAAGCCCCTAGACCGCTTCCGTGACATTTACCTCCCCCAGGGAAATTGGACGGACCTCCTGAGGGGTGGCGAGGACTACTTGGGTGGGAATTGGCTAAGGGAGTACCCCATAGGGCTGGATCAGATCGCTACATTCCGGCGCAGACCCACGTGATGGTTTGCCAGAGACACACTGCTGCACCGCACTGAGTAAATTGCTGAATTTGCCAAAGGTCATTCTTTATCACTCCATTTATTGGAAACCAACAACAGGATTTGTGAATGGAGGAAATAGGAGGCAGCCTAATGGGTCAAATTGATCAGATTTATTGCATGATTGAAGATATTCATTGACTTACCTGTAGGAAATGTCCTAAAGATTGTAGTGAAAGCAAGTTTGGTGTAGTTTCTTTTGGAAAAGGATATATGTGCTGTGTGTTTATCCTAATGACATCTAATAAGATGCTATTGTTACCTCTTCACTTACAAAAGGTGTGTGTTTGCATGATGAGTGCACATTATGCCTGCATGGATGTGACACCATGCTTTAGGAGAAGAGAGTGATTACTTTCAAAGCATGGCAAGTCCAGGACCCGAAGTTTCAAAGGAAATGTTGTGAATTTGTTTTTTCCCCACCATTAGTTGGCCATCATTTCATTGCAGAACCTGTAGCCACATCATGACAAAGTTAGATTTGGGGTCTTTGTCATATCACACCATTGTTGAAAATTTTGTGCAAATATAAAGTTTGTTTGTTTGTACATTTGTCGCTGTGTACATTTTCATGAAAGGGTTTTAATCTTCACCCTGTTGGATCATTGGCAAACTGTTTTAGTGCAAAATAACTGGTATTTCAGTATTGATCATTAGAGGGTTGAATTGTTTTGAAGCAGCTTGCACTGTATCTGTGTGGAATGACTTCTTAGGTGATGTCTTTTTTCCACCCTGCAATAGAGTACCAAATGTGATGTTATAGTCATTCATCACCATGGAAACTGGTTCTGAACAACCTTACTTGGCCAGAGTGTTTAAGAGTATGGGCACATCTGGTTCCAACCCAAGCAAGAACAAAAGACTGTTACATCATCACGTTGGTACTTAGTTGACAATAGGATTCCAACTTTTAAATCATGTAAGACACATGGTGGAATGGATCACTTAGAATCTGGCGGTAGCAGTGGTTTTATAACCACAATATTGTCATAATCATGGAAAATGAATGACTGAACCTGGCCTAGTCTAATAAAACCTTGAGGTAAGCATACAAAAAAATGTAAGCATTTATGGGTACAGTGTATCCGTTGATCCAGGTAAGTCAGACTTTGCGCATTCTTTTGAAAAGCAAGAAGAGGTTTTTGACATGTTCTTATGCTGTGGCACCAAAGAGGACCAGAGGCAGTTTTTGCAGATACATGTACAATGTAGTTTCAGCCCAGATTTTTTTCTCCATGCCATTTTAATATCACCAGAGGGGGAAAAAACTAGGGAATGCAAGGAAACATTCTGTCTTACTTTAGGGGGAACCAAGTTTCCAATGGTGTTACTGAATTATCCTTCTTCCACTTGTTGGATGAGTAGCTACTGCAGTGAGCTATTTAAGGTGTTTGCAGATAGAAAAGAAAGAAGAACATAGTACATAGCTGTATGGAAAGTCTTCTTTTCAATATTGCAATGAAAAGGAGTGATTTATTAAATTTTACAGTTCCACCGATGCTTGAATTACTTTCCAAGTGTTTGAAGGGAAGAATTTATCAGGTCAATTAAGTGTATGGTTTAAAAGAAGTGATATTTTGAACTGGAGGAATTCATGAGTTTACTGTCCAATGAACTCATTTTCAGATCCTTGGTGATGCTTTTGAAAGATGAGGGGGCAGATTTTTTACTGACATGTACATCTTTATCAAATACGATGACTTTTTGAGAAAAAAATAGTAAATCTTCTCACTTACGAAATGAATACAAGAAAATGTAAAAAAATATGATATGCTTAAAGTTGGAGCAGGTCTTTGCAGTGCCAGCCGTTTCCAGAGGAACTGGAGCTGGAAGCCGTTCCTTGGAGTATGTAGTCAAAAGTGTTTCTCAGGAGTGTTGTGCTCTTTGAGTATTCACTGCTGCAGTTTGGGGGATCTCACAGGCCTGTACACTCCCACATACCGGAAGTCCGTCTGCGCCCACTGCCTGACATGACGTTACAGGAATGTCAGTGTGCGCTCTCTGATGTGACGCCAAAAGGATGTTGGTGCACATAAACGGCAGCCAGAGGAACGGCTGGAAGTAAACCTGTCGTAGCTTTGGTGTCAGACAGCAAATTGAGATAGAGAAAGAGTAGGCATGATCTCATTATGCAAATGGTATGGAACCTGAGAGATCATTATGTGGTGTTGCTGGCAGTGTGGAGCATTTTAGCAAGGACTATGTTATGTAAGGCACATATGGCAATGTCCATGATGCATTTGCTATCAATTAATGTCTTTTTTTTTGCAGTTACAATGTAGTTTGTAAAGGTTTGAGAAGAAGATAAAGAAAACTAAATTTAACAGAGTGTATTATGCTGTTGCTCGTTTAGATGCTAAGAAATAGTTCCTGAAGTGGCACCAATCAGTTCTGCCGTGAGTTTACTGAACCATGCAGTATCTTAACTTAACAGAAAAATTGTAATATATATTTGCCACACTCTATTACCAGTCACATGCTGATTCCCAACTTTTTCAGAAAAGTTGTTGTTTTTTTTGGTTAATTTTTTTTTTTTCATTTTTGAAAGCATGATGTTAAACAAGAGTTCTATTCTGTCATTTGTGTTTCACACAAATGAGCCTGCAACAAAATATTGTGTTCACCCTTGATTCTAAGGTCTTTTAATTGTCCACAGGTGAATCACAAGTGTGTCACATGAGTGTGATGCATGGCATGTTTGTATTACTGTGAAATCCTTGTCAAAGACTTCTCCTTGAACCAACACTGTATTGTCTCAGAGTCCAAAAAGTTGGTCAATTTGAGCTGTGAAAAAAAAAAATAAATAAGGATTTGAGTCAAAATAGAGTATGCCCAAGGTAAGCAAAATATATGCTAGTTTTGCTATTTTGTTGATTAGTTCAAAAAACATGTGAAACAAAGAAAGTCTTGTCAGCATGGTCTTCAGATACAATGAAAAGCGATATTTCGTGGAGCCCTTAATTGCAATTAGTTGTAAAGACCAGCTCCGCAGCCTGTATCACAGAGAGCCAACATCTTTTTGCTTCGCAATTTGATTTTCATGTAATTAGGTAGGGCCTTTTGCAAGCTCTGGTATTATTTTTCTACAGAGCCATTCATCTATGTACACTGTATCATAGATTATTGTGCCAAATATAATATGCTCAGATTTGCTTGCATGAGAGAGACGGTGAGAAAGCCAAATCAGAAATTGAAAAGTGGTAACAATTTACCAGTACCAGTAAAGCACAGTGCAGCTTAACTCTTGATGCTGAGTTTAAATGATGCATTTTGTACATTTGTTTTTGCTGATGTTTATTATATTATCAGCTTTCATATATGTATTCTGAACATAAAGATTCTCTATTGCTCTAATGTATAAACTAGTCACTACCACACAAGATTTTAACACGCAGATGCTTTATCTTTCCTTTTCCCTGAAATAATATATAAAACTGAAACAAATATATTCCAGTAAAACTTGCCCTTTTACCATTTGAATGTTTTCTTTAATTCTTGTTTCTGTAATCTTCTTGTTGTTGAGGGAAAGAGGACCTCTGAGTGAAATTGTGACTGCCTTAAATTCCAGATACAGCTGTATTCATTGTTAATTTTACATACAGTGTTGAAAGTACATTGAATTGAACTATAGAGGGTGCTATTCACATTTACTCCCCAGTTGTGTTAGAGCTGTTGTGGTGGATGTTAGATATAAATATATGTACCTAGATCCCTGTGATGTTTGCAAGTCTGCATTTAATTCATGGCAGCCATGGTGGATATCTGACAAGAGTTTCTAGTTGATATGCTTAGACCATTTGGGGCTTTTGTCAATTATGGTTTATGTGTTGCTTTGTATGTGAGGTTTTTCTATTTTGCAGTTGTGAAAATAATTTTGAAGTGCCACATCGATCATTTTTGCGATACGCTATGATATTCCCATCTCCCACTGATATTATGTAATACATTGCAATTGTCATTATGATATTATGATTCTTATTCTAGCATAAAAATGTTAAATGCATAGAGAGTGCAATGAAATCTTTCCATGTCAAGAGAGACTCCTGAGGATTGTTTAATGAAGTGACATTTTTAGTGCATTAATAAGAAATTTTTGGTTTTTGTAGCTCATTGAAGAAAGAGTACACTAATGTTTTTTTAGTATGTGAATTTGCAATACATGTTGAAGACCAGTAAGTGTACATGTTTGTTGTTGTTGTTTGTTTGTTGTTGTTGTTTTTAAATCAGTTCAAACAACAAAGCCAGTGGCATTACTTTACCTCAATCTGCTTTTGGTTAGTTCTAGATAGATATGTAATGCATTCTGCAGTCAGTATTTGTCAGCACTTTTTTTTTTCTTTTTCTTTTTTGATTGAACCCACCATAGCTTCATCTCAATGATAGTCAGGAAAGGATGGATGATTTGATCTAAATGTGACTTGGGGAAAAATTGCAGATTAAGTCATTTTGTGGCATCATAGACAGTATAGTGGATTGTTGACTGTTCTTTTAAAATGAGTCTTTAAAAATCTGCATCATAGTTATGATTTGTTTGATTATTATTAATATGAAGTCATGTATTGTCCGCATTCTGTCCTTCACGGAGGTATAATTATGCACCTAACTAACTGTTTGTGTATGTGTATCAATCATTTTTGTGTTTTTATGCACATATTTTTTTATCAACATTTCCACATTTTGCTTGTAATCATTTGATGCTTCCCATAATGAATAAATGGCCTTATGATTGATCAGTGCTTATGAGTTGTATAATATGAATATGAAGTCATGTGTTGTAATCGTTTCTCACCTCACAGAGGTAATTATGCACCTGATTATTGTAGATATAGTGTTTGCTTGGAGTGAAATAGGCTGGATTTTTGTAATAGTCTATCATGAGGAGCTGTTGTTTGCCAGTTTCAACTTTGATGAGCTCTTGGCTGCCCACATACAAAACTAGTTGATATTTTAGTGTCCACATCTAGATTCACCAAAGTGGGGTGGTGCCACTAGAGCTTGTTTGCTATTCTTGTAGCTCTCTTGTGCAAATACACTTTGTTATGATTTGTTTTCAAGTACGTGGCTGCGCAGATCTATGGCTGGCCTTCATCGGTGCCCATGCCTTGTTTTCTGAGGTCAAAGGTTGCATACCTGAGACACACACTATTCAGTTAGCAGGTAGTATGATTTTTTTTTTCTTTCTTTTTTTTTTTTTTTTTGATTTTATTGAATATGCCTTGGCTTTAGAATCAAGGCAAGAGTTATCTATTGAAATGATATCATTGTTTTCCCATGACACTGACAGTGGAACTTGTTAGTTTGTTGTGTGTTTGTGTGTTTTGTTTCATTTTTGTTTGTATTTTGTGTGTGTTTTACCATTTGCAACAAGCATTTATACTTGATGTGAGTATAGCAAAGGGGCAGCATTTCTGTGTGGGAGACTCAATATGATAGCATTTAAATGATAACTAATGAGCATGTGTGGAGCAAAGCCATTATGTTGTTTGTGATGAGATCATCAATATTTTGTGTTATTCTGCACTGTGTGTAAGCTGCTTCCTGTTCAGGGTTAGAGGTGGATTTGCTGCACTGATGTTCATTCCACAGTTTTCCCTTAAACAACATATTTTTCTATTTTTAGTTTTGTTTGACCTAGATCAGTTTAGAGCAGTTTGGTCTAGCTTTTTTCCCCATTTAGTTGCATTTTTATGCCTCCGCCACGAAGTGGTGCCGCAGGCATTATGTTTTCGGGTTGTCCGTCCGTCCGTCCTTCCGTCCGTCCATCCGTCCGTCCGTCCTTCCGTCCGTCCTTCCGTCCGTCCGTAATGAATTTTGTGGACAAGGTAACTATCGAAACCTGTTGAGGTATCCTAATGAAACTTGGCATGTATGTGTATTAGGGGGTGAAGTTGTGCCTATCAACTTTTGGGTGCACATGCTCAAGGTCAAAGGTCAAAAGGTCAAGGTCAAATACATAAAATTTCACTATTTCCACCATATCTATTGAATGCCTGAAGATATTTTCTTGAAACTTAGGGTATACATGTATTACCCAATTAAGATTCTCTGGTGAAAGTTTGGGTCATGAGGTCAAAGGTCAAAAGGTCAGGGTCAAATACATAAAATTTCACTATTTCCACCATATCTATTGAATGCCTGAAGATATTTTCTTGAAACTTAGTGTATACATGTATTACCCAATTGAAATTCTCTGGTGAAAGTTTGGGTCATGAGGTCAAAGGTCAAAGGTTAAAAGGTCAAGTAAAAATATTAAAACTTCTTTTTTTTTCTCTGTACCTTGGAAAATTGTTCAAGGTATCTTCATGGAACATAGTATATACATGTACTGACTGGAAGTGATTATCTAGAGAATGTAGGGTTCATGGGGTCAAAGGTCAGGGGTCAAAGGTCACGTGCAAGACTTCAAAATTTTACTATTACCCTCATATTTATGCAATGCCAGCAGGGTTATTTTTTTTACACTTGGTGTATGCATGTGTAACCTAATAGAAATTCTCTGGAAAGATTTTTTTTTCTCTTTTTGCCTCAAAGGTCAAAAGGTCAAAGATCAAGTGAAAGTGCTGAACTAACTTTTTCCTCCATATCTCGGAAGTGGCTCAAGTTACCTTGAAACTTAGTACATATTATGCATGTTCTACCTGAAAGTAATTATCTTATGAATTTTAGGGTCAAGGGTCAGATGAAAATGGTAACAATTTACTATTCAATTCAGAAATTGCACTTTTTCTCCACACCTGTACCTTGAAAATTACTCAATGCCTAAATGTATGAATGGGTCAAAGTCAAGTTAAAGTCCTTAAATCCCTAGATACATGCTCTCCTATTCATCCAATTAAACCTACGTCAAGGAAGGTGAACATTCAACACATTTGTGACAAACTTGTCATTCCAATATTTTGCCAATTTTGTGAAAATGTAATCACACAGTGTCCACATGTACTATCTAGACCTATTGGGAAAATCATGCATTATGGCGGAGGCATACCAGTCGCCAAAGCGACATTTCTAGTTCTATCTAGTACTCTTACAATTACTGATAGGCTCCAAGACATCAGTCATGAGTACTACCTTGTCACCTTGTTACTTTCTAATGTCTTGTTCGCGTCTTTCTTGAATTTATCTGTCCAGTAGGCCTATATATTTCGTTTTTCTATCTAGTTTCAATTCATGTGGTTTCTATCTATCTTGTGTCTGTCTATCTAGTTTCTATCTGTCTTTTTTTGTATGTATTTTGTTTCTATCTAGTTTCTATTCATCTGTTTTCTTTCTATCTAGTTTCTATCTATCTTGTTTCTATCTATCTTGTTTTTATATGTCTTGCTTCTGTCTATGTCATTTCTATTTATCATGTTTTTATCTTCTTCTTTTTTTCATTTTTGTTTCCATCTATCTTGTTTCCATCTTCAGTCTTGGTCTTTTTGTGCACTGTGGCATATCTCGGTAGCCCTGGTGTTTGTGAGCATGTCACAAGCAGACAAATTGGTGGTGTTCATCTCCTTAGTTGCTTGTTCAGTTTGTGACTGCAGCTGCCACAAATTAGGGAGCAGCTGTGTGCAGCATGATTAAGGTGCACAGGACTGTGGTAATGCGATATTAACTCTCTCAATGCTACATGGGTCACTTCTATGCTTGCCACATATCTAGCAGTTTGAGATGGAGAGATCTGGAGAGTTAGATGTTGCTACAGTGAATATTTTGTAATGTGTATTTCTCTTACACATGCACAGTGTGTTAACCCCCACAAAAGTGCAACCATTGCTCATATGGTTTGTGTGAACTAGATGTCATTAGTTGACAAGAAATCTGAATATCTTCAAATTTGACAGGTGTACCATCCTTTCTGGATGATATCAAAATTGTGATACTCATAATCAGTGTTTATAACTTGTTCTTTTTGATGTGAAGCAGATTTTGTGGGTTTTTTGTGTTTTTTGCATTTGTTTGTTTGTTTTTTACAACAGCAATGATGATCCACCATGTTGTCATTGACACATTTGAAACGTTAATGAAAAGGCAGTGTTTCAAGATGTTCAGCAGGAGACATTGTTATTAGAGCACACAAGTTTGATATTTGAGGCCATGCAGGGAAGATGCCCTGTATATTGTTGTGATGAGGTTCAGCCTTTTAGCTTTCCTAAAGGCATTTTGAATACCAGCACCAGTCTCTTCTGCAAACATGATTGAGATATCAAACACAGAATTGACTCAGAGGTATAATCAAACCAGGGAGTTGCTCTCACACCTCCTTGATTAAACTATCATGACAACTAAACTTGGTGTAAGAAATCATAGTTATACGCTTCTATGCAAGAGCACTATTATGATTAAAATGCATCCATCTTCTGAATCATGTGACTGTATTTTAATCTTGCATTTATGAAATCAAATCATTTATTGATCTGCCTCAATAAAATCGGATGTGCAGTGTTTAGTCACCGAATCTCAATTTGAATAGAGTAGATTTCTCACAGCTGTTGAATGTATTATTTGCAGATGAAATGTCGAGAAGATTTAATGTTTACTGCATTCAACAAGTCTATTTATATAGATTATAGCAGAAAGAGAACACGCATGACAAAGGGAATATGAGGCTGAGCAAACACATTAGATAAATGCAGTTGTGTTCCTAATGTCATTGTAGCAGATACAACCAACAAAAAGTACAGACATATAGCAACATTGCTCGTGATGCGTGGACTGACAGAAGGTTGTGAAACCTTTCAAGGCTAAATTCCCTTTCGAGTTTCGAGAATTACATCTGTTATGAAATTTAGATATACATATGGTGATATCATCGAAAGATGAATAAGTTTTCCGAGTATGTTTTAATGAATCATTGAATATCCCTCTTGTTCGCTATGTACCCATTTCCCCTTCTCTCCCTTCTTGACTCAATCTAAGAAAGTCAAACTTCCGATGTCAACCATTGTAATGTCAAAATGGTGGCAGCCTTCCATCCATGAATGGCCCACACTCATTGCCATGGCAATGGGATTGTTGGCATCACTCTACCCTCAGTCATAAGATGGTATATAGGGATTCTGTTTAGTGTTGGATGCTGTCATCATTGCCTGGCAAGGAGCCATGCATGTGTACGAGAAGTCAGGAGATGTCCGTAGCATTATCAGATACAGCCGATTCTTTGCTGACTTCTACAGAATTAATCTTGCGAGAGAAATCTCCATGTTTGGTGCATGTTCTACAAAGATTAACCTTGCAGAAGCCTTTGAGAGTGGGATAAAAAAAATTAAAGTGAAATGTCACTTGATATCTGAGGTGGCTTTGATAAACAGAGTAGAATTAAACAACACCTTATTTCTGACCTGTACCTAAATCTTCCCCAAGGCGTTCCTCCTTTCAAAAAAACTCAGAATGAATTGACAATTTATTTTTCAGCATCAAACTGTTTCGAGTTGGTATAAGTTGGTAATGATATTTTTAATGGAAACATTTCTATATGTTTTTAAGTGGAAGAGGATTATAAATGCTATGTTATTGACCATAAACATGATTTTTGTAATGCATCTCTTTTTCTATCCAATTGGAGAATTGTGAATGGTCACATGATCACCTCAAGTAATTTGGTGGTGTGATTGTGACCATGCCTTATGTCGATTTTGACTGTTATTTCTGTTATTCTCTGTGTCTAATTTCATTTTGATTATTTCGGTCACCTTGAATATGGAGCAGGTTGTAGCCAAATCTCCAGTTTTTCTTAAAAGTCATATCAGCAAGATATGATAACGTCTCAAGCTTTCTTGCTCTCAGTGACAAAGGCTTACAAATGGGAGATTGTAGGAAAAAAAAAAGCAGGAAACTACTGTCATTATATGCTTTTGGAGCTTTGTGCTGATTCAAATCTTTATAATTTTTCCATATATTTTTCACCTATGTGAGGAAATTTTTGCCTGGAAATTTTCTTGCAGTGTAAAGGTAATTGAGCATGTTGAAACAATATCACTTCTGAATTTGATAACATTGTAACTTGTGGTGCTTGCTTTTTTTTGACATCCAAGATTTAGTATCAGAATATTGTATAATTATGTTGTATGTATGACCGATTATGATGTATGTATCAGTTTAACGCCGTATCAGATATTTTAGTCCAATTTCTTTACCTATCTTTGTTTATCCCACCCTAACTGAATATGATTTATAAGGCATTTAATGAGTACTGGGCAATTTTAGTCAAGAATATCTTTGTGCTGTTATTGTAATCTCCGAACTTTACAATGTGCAAGCAAAGGTTCCTTGAATGATTACACAGCTCTTTAAACTAACCAGACAGTTCAATTGTCAAATAGACCCATATGGCATTGTATCAAAATTGATATGATGTATCTATGTTTACTAGCAAAACTGTAAAAAAAAAAAAAAAATGTGTATTCGTGGAGGGATTTACATGAAGTAATCTGGTAACAAAAGAATGTGAAGAATTATGAAATTGCTATACATGTATTGTCAAATCAAGAAGGTGCACGTAAACAGATGGACATTAAAATATATAGAATATCTCATATTTCTTTTTCCTTTCCTTTTTTTTTTACCAGGTACATGTATTGTGTATTACATGTAGATGAAGCTAATTATCTACATATTTCTTGGTTTGATTCTCAACCGTTGTATTATTTCTTCTTTTACCCCCTGATCTATGTTGTGCCTTCTTATTCATATGGTGCACAAGTAGCTATGTTCATTTGACAGTAATTGTCATGCCATGCAGTAGTTATTCTCTATCCATAATTTTCACAAATGAAGGCTTGCTATACCAACTTTTGATTGATATAATGATGTCTAGTTGTATTACTGTTCATGAGTATATTATGTATTTCAGTTGCAATGTCTACTGAATGCAGCTGTGATTTTCACTTGTTGCTGTAGCGATGAGGTGTAGGGTGCCTACATTTTAGGACCTCTCACGGAAACTTACGAGAGATACAAGGACTGATGTTTTTCTGTAATATAACATGGCTGTGGATCATTCACTGAAACAAGAACATGTTTGCAAAACAAACCAAAACTAACCTTCATTGGAGGAGAGGGCAGTTTTGCATATTGGAAAGAAAAAAAAAAAAGAAGGAAATCCGTGAGCCGTCTCATCAGGATCCGGAGAACAATTGTGACTGAGGAATCTGGATAGATAAAGTGTTATGCTTTCAATTTGATTGATTAATTCAATTTTCTGCCATTAATTTTATAATTGCTTCTTCTTTATTGCTTTCAGGGAGAATACATTTTTCTCTCTGGTGTTTACTCAGATCTCCTGTGCTTAGCCAATATATTCATGTAAATATCAATGGGAAGAGAAAAAGGCATGGATTAGCATATATGGTCTTCTGGATATTAAACTTGTTACAAAAATTGTACATCTTGTCCACCTGTGCCCATCATTTCTCCATGTAATCAAGGAAAAGTGGGACTAACTGCATGGACCTAGTATTGATCAAGATATTAGTATTAACCCAAGTATCAAATGAACCCCATCCCCTCAAGAAAGAAAGAAAAAATGACAACAAGAAAACAAAACTGATATATTGTATTCTGTATATCATCAAGGCATTTATGAAGCCACAGATAACTTTTCAAAGCCACATAGGCGAGTCTATTGCAGCATAATGCAATACCACTCACATAACTTGAGTGGGAGTTTGGACATATTTGATGTGTTAGAAATAATATTTTTTTTCTTAAGAGGTAGACGTCCTGCTGTTTCTAATCACAAATGTGAATTCCCCCTACATGCAAATCCTTCTATTTGAGCAACGTTATTACAAGACCCCATTGTGCTGTGGTATGTACACAATTATGCATCAGCTGAAGTGATGTTACTAGGTGCACAAATAGTTCAGTACTTTCACACAATACCAAGAAGTGTGAAATGAGTGCAGGCAATTAAATTTTCATGTTCTCTTTTTTTTTCTCTTCAAACTTGTATGTGTTGAAATTTTTAACCAATGATGCCAGTTACAGAGATGTGTACGTACATTCAGGCAGTGACCAAAGCCATGATCTGGCTTTACTCTGGATGTTGCTGCATGTGTCACATGTTGCATCATTGGAGTAAAACCATTATGTCAGTGGAATCTCAATCTGCTGTTCATGAGTCAGATCACAAATCAAAAGTAAGATTAAATCTACGTTTCGCACGACAGTTAAAAGCCCAGATCTCCGTACAGACTTCAAAAGTATTTCTCTGACTGAAATAGCTCATCTGAATGAAAGCACTGCATACTATCCACACTCAGTGATAAAGCATATTACTATCAATGGTCATTTTGGTGCCATATTGTGTATATTTCTTTCACATTTTATTGCTCACTGTCACTTAAAGGGACTGTACAGTACTGGTTGAGGTAGGGATTCATGTTTTGAACATTCCTAACTGAGATAATGAAAAGCCTCTTATGAAATATGAAAGAGCATGTAATTTTAAGAAGGATTCAATGTTTATTTGATGAAAATTGGTTTTCAAATGGCTGAGATATCCAAAAAAGTGCTAATAATAAAAGGCAACATGCCCCAACTTTATTACTATCTCTTTGTTTCACCTTGTTTTTGGATATCTCAGCCATTTCAAAACCGATTTTCATCGAATAAACTTTTGATACCCCTTAGAACCGCATGCGCTTTGACATCTCATAGAGTGGTTTCTGAATATCTCACAAAACGTTAAAAGCTAAATCTTCACCTCGACTAGAACTGTACACACCCTTTAAGATATAAAGGGCAGACAGTGATTTAGGAAAAAGATTGTGATGTGACCAGCACTGAACAAGTCATCTGCTATAAACTGTGGCAATCATGCTGTAAAGTGCTTTGAGCAAAATGGTATATATGATCAAAGTGCAAATGTAAGAAATTTGACAGTTTTATCGTCACTCTGATTTGTGCTGCTCATATTATGTGCAATCATGTACTAGTATTAGTTACAATAGATTTTTTTTTTTTTTTCAGGATAAATGTTGGAAATTTTATGATCAGCCAGTACTTGAAAGAGGCCTAATTTGCATATATGATTATGTTGCAGATCTTGAGACCTTGTGTGTATGCTATACATCATTTATTTTTGCATGCCTCATTAAATTTTGATATTTCTGCAAACACCACCGACTTATCTCGTCTGTAATGTGAGAATGGTTATTAACCATTGATTCCTTTCTAGAACCCTGTCAAACAGTGTCTGGTTAAAATGTATTTAGATGCGTGTGTATTGCATTTTTTGCCTAAAGGGTGTATTTTTGTGTGTATGTGCTTTTAGATTTCAATTTGTTCATGTGAGAGACAAAGAGAGAAAGAGATGAAGAGAGAGAGAGAGAGAGGGAGAGAGAGAACAAGGTGTCCCTAATGTTTCACCAGAGAAAAGTATGATATCACTCAAGATTAGCTTTGGCTTTTTTAAACTGAAAGCTGAAAAAATATGATCCATGCACATTTTTCTACATCTTTATGCATTGTGGTATATAAAAGGTATATATACATGTATATATATATATATATATATAATTATATAACAAAACAAAATATTTAACAAAATAATAGAGAGGGGGTGCGTCACCCAGTGCACCCCCCTCTGGATCCGCCACGGTAACGCTGTATGTAAAGCAGACACATCAATGCCATGAAAGCATAACGTCCTTGGTGGAGATAATGATTCATTATAGCTGAATTTGTGTACAGGGTGACATTAATTGTTACTGGGATTGCTAATGACCTTTACCTCTATAGAATCTGATGGGGAAAGCCAGACAATACTCGTAACCACAAATGTCATGAATACGTTCTATAATTGCTGAGACTGATGATGCATGTTCTGTAAAGCGTATATTATACCCTATTTGCACTCTGCTCTCTAAATGTACCTTCAGCATTATTCCCCATACACGTTTCATTTTATTTCGGTGTTTTGTTGTTTTTTCACTGCAGCCCTATGTCCTTGTTAGTCAATCAGCTTCAATAGTTAGGATAATGCGTGGTGCACTTCAGATCATGCACCGGTTTATTTAATGGCAGCTATACAATTCTTTATAATTTCTGTATTTTTTTGTCAAGCCCACCGGAGGTGAGGGGAGACTCAGGGATCGCCTGCGGTGTCTGTCCGTCCGTCCGTCGTCTGTCTGTAACGCTACAAAAACTTCAGTAACTCTTTACTCTGGACTTCAATTGCAATCAAACTTCGAGGGAAGAGGAGTCATACAAAGTTTCACATTTTACCATATATGAAGGTCACCTCAAGGTCAAAGTTCACAGGCAGGGGTCAATGAACTTTAGGGCTCAATGTTAAGTTTTTATGGCGCGTTTCTATTATGGGTCATAATTTTTTATACATAACTCCATTTGTGACCAAACTTGGATGGTAGATGTCCCTTGAGGAGTGGATGGTCACCACAAGGTCAATGGTCACAAGCATGGGTCAACAAACTTTTAGAGCCCACTGTTAAGTTTTTATGGCGCATTTCTATTATGGGTCATAACTTTTGATCCATAGGTCCGTTTGTGACTAAACTTGGTAGATGTCCCTTGGGGAGTGGATGATCACCACAAGGTCAAAGATCACAAGCAGGGTCAACAAACTTTTAGAGCCCAATGTTAAAGGACAAGTTCACCTTCATAAACATAAGGATTGAGAGAATGCAGCAATATTAGTAGCACACATCAGTGAAAGTTTGAGGAAAATTAGACAATCGATGCGAAAGTTATGAATTTTTAAAATTTTTGTGTTGGAACTGCTGGATGAGGAGACTACTACAGCTTGTGATGTCATATAAATGTAAAGAAAGTTCAACATATTTTCATTTTTTTCGCATAATAAAAGAGCGTTTGACTTGCCTCTTTCTAAAGGCAGGGGGAATAATATTACCCATATCGTATGTCAGTAACGAGTCAAGAAAATGTGTGCTTTTTTCAAAAGGTGAAATTCTCTTTATATTTTCCTTATACTGTTGTACTCATGTGACATCATACACTGCAGTAATCTTCTCATCCAGCGGTGACTGCACAAAACTTCAAAAATTCATAGTTTTTGAACGGATTGCCTGATTTTCCTCAAACTTTCAATGAT